>NC_090646.1:609325628-609328128 GCF_040937935.1 Hyperolius riggenbachi | reverse complement strand
ACACCATATATTTATTGCAAAAAGTATAGACAGACAACGCGCAAAACAGAGTGTATTGCTTTTAATCAATACTTGGTTAGCATTGCTGCTTTATTCCCCTTAGCGGTAATCCCAAGTCAGGCTCGGGACGGAAACAAGCAGCTCAGAGCGGTAATTCCATGCCTGAGTGATTTGTATGCAGAAGCTGCTGCAGATCTTTCTGCATTGTTTTTTTTTCTTGTTTTTAGGGTCTAAAAGCTTGTAAAAAAATTGCACGGCTTTTAGACCCTAAATCTGGAAAGAATAACGCCAGGGAGGTTGTCAGTGAAGATCGTCAACGAAAATATCTTCCTCTGCTGTTTAAACCTTTTCAATCTCATGTCCGACTATGTCCAACGTTGGCACTTTCCCCTATAGCCTGAATGTCGGGCTATGTAGTTGACGCTAGTTGGAGCTGTTGCTGATCACATCCAGCATAGCACCATACTCGTCAGACCAAAGTGTTGGACCATGTCCTACACTGATTGCCACAGGCCATCTTCCCTGCCACTCTGCCGCATTTTTGCCAATCGTAGGGGTGCTGCTGCCAGATCTAGTCCATCACAGCATTCCCCTATGTGGTTCAAAGTGTCCGACACTTTGATTCTTCCTAGCTAGACTTGTGGCTAAAGTCAGATTTGCAGACATGAAAGGACAGGCTTGCAGCAATGTTCGCTCATATGCCCCATTCACTCTCCGTGTGGGGAGGGAATGGGAGGGTGATTGGAGGAAACACTGTAGCAAGCCAGCTTCTTCCTGTCTAAAAATGTGACTTTAGCTTAAAGGGAACCTTAACTGCTGCGGAAAAATAAATTCACTTACCTGGGGGCTTTCCCAAGCCTCCTGCAGCCGTCCTGTGCCCGCGCCGGTCCTTCGGTGCCCAAACGCGTCATCGCATGACGCCAAACGCGTCATGCGGACGCGCTTTACTGCAGTTTACGACAAGGAATGCGGAAGAGGCCCCAGGACGACTGGCAGTCGTCCGAAATCGAAACTTAGCGGCGGAGGGAGACCGGAGGGCACCGAAGGACCGGCGCGGGCACAGGACGGCTGCAGGAGGCTTGGGAAAGCCCCCAGGTAAGTGAATTTATTTTTCCGCAGCAGTTAAGGTTCCCTTTAAAGTCAATTTTTTCAAGAAGAAAAAAAATTCACACTAAACTGCTGCTATTACGGTAAGTAGGATTTAAGAAGTTTCTTATAATGCAGAACAGTCCCCCAGCTTGTTAGAACTGTTTAAAGAGACACTGAAGCGAAAAAAAAAATATGATATAGTGAATTGGTTGTGTACTATGAATAATTACTAGAAGATTAGCAGCAAAGAAAATATTCTCATACTTTTATTTTCAGGTATATAGTGTTTTTTCTAACGTTGCATCATTCTATAATATGTGCAGATTACACAACACTCAGCATTCAAAATGAGTCTTTCAGAGCAGTCTGTGAAGTAATGACCTCTCCTCTGCCAGAGGAAAAGTAAATAGTCCAGGAACAGTTGAGATAATAAAAGTCAGATAACAGCCCTCTCCACGACTAACTTAGTCGGATAGCTTAATGGCTTGTTTGCATAGAGATAACAACTGGAGTTTCTCAACTCTTCCTGTACTGGAAACAATTACACTGATGTATCTGATCTTAATGTTTTATTTCTTAGCTGTGCTACACATACAAATCATAATATCTTTTTTTCGCTTCAGTGTCTCTTTGAGAAGAAAAAACTGTCGGTAATGCTTTGATAAATCTGGCCCTGTGTCTCTCTCGCAGCGCGCAGGGAGGCGGGGGAGCAGCAGGTTGTGCGGCCAGGGAGAGAGAGCTGCCCAATGGCAGCTCTGGAAACCTTGCCGGAACGTCCCTGGTGGGAATTTTGAACAGGGAATCCCTCTCCCTGTGTTTACCTCCGAGATAGCAACAAATTATTTCGCTAATCTTGGGGGAGGCTATAGAGCAGTGCAGTGCAGCGCAGCAGGGGGGGGGGGGGGCAGAGAACGGTAGCTTGGGGACACTGATGCATGTTATGAGGCGGAGAACATGCCTCTGTGTCTCATCTGCCCACCTCAGGTTCTTTTTAAACTGGAATAGGTAAAACCGAGAAATAGTGTTTTTCTATTTCTTTTCCGATTAAAATGCATAGAAAACAAAATTGTTCAAGCGAAAAATGCCATACAATGAAAGCCTAAGTTGTCTTGAAAATAAAATATATATTTCATTTAGGTGTCAAATAGTGATAAAGTTATTGCTGATTAAATAGAGACAGCTAAAATGACAAAACTGCTCTGGCCCATAAGGGGGAAACAAGATCTAGATGCAAAGTGGTTAAATTTTACAAATTTTAAAATTTTTCAACGATAGTTGTCATTTAAAGGGAACCTTAACTGAACGGGGGGTAAAGAGTTTCACTTACCTGGGGCTATTACCAGCCCCCTGCAGCAATCCTATGCCCTCGGAGCCGCTCTGGAATCCTCCGGTCCCATGCGTATTATTGGAC
>NC_090646.1:609225628-609320628 GCF_040937935.1 Hyperolius riggenbachi | reverse complement strand
AGGGAACCACGGATGGTGGTGTGGTTGATTCAGGCCTTAAAAAATTGTCAAGATATATGCCTCCACTCTCCATGGATAAAAATATTAAGGTGTTCTCTGAATTGGTCAGTCGTGACCTCGAATTTATACACTGGGGACCCAGGTTTGATAACCTATCCCCCTTGGAGAGACAGGCTATTCTTGAGTTGAAAGAAGCGGACAACATCATCATCCGTGGAAGTGACAAAGGGGGTAACATTGTACTGTGGAGTAAGGAAGCATACTTCAAAGAAATGAATAGACAGTTAAGTTGCAAAGATACATATATGAAGTTGCGTGACAATCCTTTCCCAGGAATAGTTAGAAAAAGAGACAGGATTTTGGAACAGGCACTAATGGAGGGATCTATCTCAGCAGCAGAATATAATTTTATGAAATTAGAACATTATAAAATCCCGGTATTATACCTAATACCTAAAATCCATAAAAATAGGGATAACCCTCCGGGAAGACCTATAGTAGCTGCAATTGAGGGTCCTTTGGAGAAGGTAGGGATCTTCATAGATGAAAATCTGAAAGGCCTGGTTGAAGAGTTACCATCCTTTATTAAAGATACCAGTGAATTGTTGAATCTAATTAGGGATTTTGAAGTTGAGGATGATGACTTGTTGGTAAGTGTAGACATAGAATCCCTATATACTTCAGTCCCCCATGAGGTAGGAGTCGAAGCAACAGGGTATTTCCTGTCACAATACAGAGGATGGATGTCAAAGAGAAATCAAACGGTGATTGAATTGTTGGAGCTGGTGTTGCATAACAATTGCTTCATGGCAGATAGGGTGATGTACCGGCAGACGAGGGGGACGTCGATGGGGGCGGCGTGTGCACCGGCATATGCGTGTCTGCATTTAGAGGCTTGGGAAAGGGGTGATGTGTACCCCCACCCCCTTTTCGGTGCACACGCCGCCCTCTGGCTTCGTTACATAGACGACGTCTTCCTCGTCTGGAGAGGGCCAAGGGAGGGTCTGATGACTTTTTTGGAGGATTTGAATTTGAACTCCAGAAACTTAAAGGTGACATACAGTATAGAAAATGAGAGGTTGTCCTTTTTGGATGTGTTGATTGGGAAAAAAGGAGGAAAACTACAGACGTCTATGTTTAGGAAAGAAACGGCAGGGAATACCTACCTTCATGCCTCCAGCTTTCACCCAAGAAGCCAAAAATGGGGTATACCCTATGGACAGCTTGTAAGGATACGCCGAAATTGCTCAGAGGAAGAGGACTTCCATGCTGAGGTGGATAAAATGTGCGAACGTTTTAAAAAACGAGGGTATCCTCAACAGGTGTTAGAGGATGCCAAAGAGCGCGTCGGTAACATTGAACGTGAGGACTGCCTACGTAAGAGACAAAAGAAGAAAAATGAAGGGCAAGGGAAAGTGAGGTTCATAACTACGTATGGATCTCACTGGCCTCAACTCAGAAAGGTGTTGGAGAAACACTGGCATGTGTTGAGCCTTGACCCTGAATTGTTAAAAATAGTTGGCCCTTATCCGTTAATGACCCCAAGAAGGGCTCCCAATTTAAAGGACTCTTTGGTGAGGGCTGAGGTCTATTCTAGGAACGTTGATCCAAATTGGGGAAGGGCCGTTTTAGGTCCTATTCCGTGTGGAATGTTCCAATGTGGATCGTGTAAGTATTGTAGGTTGGTGGAAAAAACCAATGAATTTGAAAACGCAAGAGGGTCCAAAAAATATGAAATTAGGAGTTTTGTGAATTGCAACTCTGAGGGAGTAATTTACATGATCACCTGCCCATGTGGACTGAAGTATATAGGGAAAACTAAAAGGAAGATAAAAGAAAGGATTGGAGAACATGTGGGAAACATTACTGCCGCAGATGAAAAGAGCCCTTTGGGTGCACATTTCGCAGTGTTCCATGACAGCAATCCAGACTGCCTGAAATACAAATGTATAATTAAGCCAAAGAGAAACACCAGGGGAGGGGATTTTGAAAAATTATTATATCAGATAGAAAGTTGATGGATATATACTCTGGGAACATTAATCCCAAGAGGACTGAATTCAGAATTAAATTTAGTTCATTTTGTAAAAGAATATAGATAAACGTCATTATTGCATATTAGATTTGGGAGAAAATACTGAAAGATTCAGATGAGTCTGGATGTGCTGGGATGCTGGGAAATGTATATAATATAACATAAATCTTAGAACTAGATGAAAAAGCAGGCCCATACATTGTACTCAATGGCAGTGTGACTGATATGTAATGGAATCCCTGAGAGTATATGTAGGAGTATGTGTTGTATGAAAGGTGGTCACATCCAGAAGAATGTTGAAAAAGTTGAAAAACTTAATAATGGATGAGATAGGAGATGGAGCACAAAAATAGGGTACCAATAAAGTATCAAAAATGTGAAGATTTGCAGTATCAGATAAAACGAAAACTGCTGTCAACCCATGAGGCTCTGAAGCATAAATATGGAAATACGTGAGTGCACCTAATAGTGATGATTCCCCGAATGCGCAGAATCAAAGAACGGACCCAGAGAGAGGCTTGGTTTGAGGACAGTTTTGTTTGAAATAGAAGAGGGTGTTCCCACTATCACCCAGCCATAGCGTCATCACACTGACGAAGCTCACGTTGGTGGGCGTAACGCGTATGTGGGCGTGGCCTGCGTGCTGGATACGATGAGCAACCTGGACGTCCAAATGAGGATACGAGTGACACACTAACATCCGGCAAGTAACTCCACGAGACAGGTACCTGTATACTGCGGGACGCCGCAGTGAGAGCTAGCACCCCAAGCAGCCAGGCGAAAAAGAAGGTAATAACCATTACGCCTGAGAATGACATGATATGTTGGAGGATGCTTAGTATCGCGGAGAGTAAGCATGATCAATAGTGGCCTGGCGCGCAGAGACTCTAATTGCTATATGTACAAGCGCATAAGAGTGGTTTAGCCGGGACAGAGATGTGCAATGCAGGAGGTTGGTTCGGTGTACTGAAGTTGTAATTTGGGACTGTTAAAGGAGCCTAAGCAGAGCCTGCTACCATCACGCAGTGGGTGAAGATACAAGTGCGGTCAAATGAAGAATTTACTCTAATTTGCTAGAAGTGTTGGACACGCTGCATGTTGACAGACTACTACTGGCTTATACTCCGGAAGTTAACTTACGATTAGAAATGGTTGCTAGCAGTGAAGTCGCTGTGCATGCTTCATCTCAATCAGTTGGTAGGGATTGATCAATCCACGATTGATGAGTGTGGTATGAATGCATATGTTGGTGTCCAGGAGCGCTCCTAGATTGGTTCAGCACGGGTTTGGGGATTTTAATAGGGTGGGGGGAACGGGGGGGAACTGTGGTTTTGTATACCTTGATGCAATAAAGAATTTGTATAGTAAGTGAGTGGCGGCCCATTGTCATTCCTAGTATTCGTTGTTAGAATTGGCCGTGCCTTCCCTCAGCACATGGGGTTTTACTAATAGAAGTAATGATCGATGCACCGGATAATTAGGTTTGTGTGTGTGTAGAGGTGTAGGTGTGTTTGTGTGTGTGTAGAGGTGTAGGGGTGTGTGTGTGTGTGTGTGTAGGTGTGTGTAGGTGTGTGTAGGTGTGTGTAGGTGTGTGTAGGTGTGTGTGTGTGTGTGTGTGTGTGTGTGTGTGTGTGTGTGTGTGTGTGTGTGTGTGTAGAGGTGTAGGGGTGTGTGTGTAGGTGTAGGTGTGTGTGTGTAGAGGTGTGTGTGTGTGTGTATAGAGGTGTAGGGGTGTGTGTGTGTGTAGAGCAGCCTTTCTCAACCTTTTTACCCTGAAGGAACCCTGCAAACAGTTTTTTGATCTTGAGGAACCCCTGCATTTATTTTGTAGGAGGCATGGTCTTTAAAAGTATGTGTAGCTGTTTATTTCACTACTCCATATTACACTGCCACTCATACTGTCTCCTGAGCCCCCAATTAATGCTTCTTGTTACAGTACCACCTATTATAGTGTGCTCTATTATACTTCCCCCATGATAGGGGAAAATGCCAAGGAACCCCTGCAGAGTGCTCAAGGAACCCTGGGGTTCCAGGGAACCCTAGTTGAGAAGGCCTGGTGTAGGGGTGTGTGTGTGTGTGTGTGTAGAGGTGTGTGTGTAGAGGTGTGTGTGTGTGTGTGTGTATAGAGGTAGAGGTGTAGGTGTGTGTGTGTGTGTGTGTGTGTGTGTATATAGAGGTGTAGGTGTGTGTATAGAGGTGTAGGTGTGTGTGTGTGTAGAGGTGTAGGTGTGTGTGTGTGTAGAGGTGTAGGTGTGTGTGTGTGTGTAGAGGTGTAGGTGTGTGTGTGTGTGTAGAGGTGTAGGTGTGTGTGTGTGTGTGTGTGTATAGAGGTGTAGGTGTGTGTGTGTGTGTGTGTGTATAGAGGTGTAGGTGTGTGTGTGTATAGAGGTGTAGGTGTGTGTGTATAGAGGTGTAGGTGTGTGTGTGTATAGAGGTGTAGGTGTGTGTGTGTGTAGAGGTGTAGGTGTGTGTGTAGAGGTGTAGGTGTGTGTGTGTGAGTAGAGGTGTAGGTGTGTGTGTGTGTGTAGAGGTGTAGGTGTGTGTGTGTGTGTGTGTGTGTGTGTGTGTGTGTGTGTGTGTGTAGAGGTGTGTGTGTGTAGAGGTGGGTGTGTGTGTAGAGGTGGGTGTGTGTGTAGAGGTGGGTGTGTGTGTAGAGGTGGGTGTGTGTGTAGAGGTAGGTGTGTGTGTAGAGGTAGGTGTGTGTGTAGAGGTAGGTGTGTGTGTAGAGGTGTGTATACACGCACATTTCCCACAGCAAATTACTAACAATTTTTGAGCAATGCGGTCAGCTAACCTGCTGGGGGAGGGGGGAATACAAGAGACAGAACATTTATATTGCGCTTTTGTCTTGGCGGTCTCAGCTCCAGAGCTGCAGCCACTAGGAGATGGTAGGTAGCAGTGTTCGGCCTCGTTCACATTATCACACACAGACGGCCATGCGATCGGAATGCAACGTCTACAATTGCACGCCATCTGCGTTTGTGTGTGTCACGTGTTTGGGTCAGCCGCACGTTTTGCTAAAGAAATGCATGCAGCATGCGTTCATGCACCGCACTGGTACAGACCGCATGCAGTGTGAACATCCGGCAGTGTAGTCTATGCACTTCTGATGTTCGTGCGTGTCTGCCTCCTACACATGTTGCCTATATAAGGACTGCAATATGTGTAATGTGAATGAGGCCTTAGAGAGTCTTGCCCAAGGTTTCCTCACTGAATAGGTACTGGCTTACTACACAGGAAGAGCCTGTGTCAGAGGCAGAGCCCTTAGCTAGTACAATATCCAGCTGATGTAGATGGTGGGAATAGTGTGTGAGGCATTGAATCACAAGGCACAAGTCCAGTCCCCTATGTAGATTGTGGAAACATGGTGAATCACTTTGACCAGTGTGTAAAAAGCAGAGCTGTGGAGTCGGAGTCCAGGGGTCAGAGCCGGAGGTTTTATAAACTGAGGAGTCAGATCATTTACGTACAGACTCCACAGCCCTGGTAAAAAGTGGCATTTATTAGGGTTTCACATAATACGGACTATTAATGTAGATAGGGGTATGAACTAACTACCAACTGGGCAATAACGTCCAATGCTAATAGGGTCGTTTAACAGGAAACAGTCCTGCATGTGTAATGGGCCCACTGTTGCTCGTATTAATACCGCATTTTGCTAAGACCAGTTTTTATAAATTCAGATCTAGCGAAGGTCAATGAGATGCAAATCCTTCTGGCTTGTTGCAAATTATGTGCACATTTTAAGCAGCTTAAAAAAGGACCCATCTTATTAGTCCAATTCCAAGCTGCATACAATTTCCATGAATGAAGCTGCATGCAAGCCAAAATGATTTGCATCTCAGAGACCTCCTCATATTGGACCATATGGTTACTGGCTTTTCATTCTTTGTAGATCTGCTCATCACTGGCTGCAAGTATACGCAAGCCGAAGCTCGGGTGCAAAATGAGATACAGAAAAATCAATGTATAGTAAACTCCACGGGACCAGGAAAAGTAGTTTACTATTTCAGAAGTGGTCATATATTGTTTATTTATACAGATGCAGATGCTGGGACCTAAGGACTGAGTTTTCTATAACCAGGTTTACTATATCAGAATGTAATATAACAAGATTCTACTGTACATACCTAAAGAGAGGGAAGCCTCAGAACTCTATTGGTGCTTCCCTCAGTGCTCTAATGTCCCCCCTTGCTGAGCATTGTCACCTATCATATCAGGGCCACTCACCTCTTCCATCAGGAAAAGCTACGCATGCACATGCGCAGTAAGCCACAGCTGCTCATGTACAAGTGACTCAGTGTTACTGCTCATGCAAAGCCATGCTCGTGCGGCTACTGCACACCTGTGCTCGTAAAAAAAAAAACCACAGCAATATATACGTATATAAATATTTGCTCTACATACATAACATATGTATTGAGCTGTCCACGTTTTGATTTCAGTGAGTTTTATATAGTAAAGAGAAACCGGTTTCAGGCATTTGCCATTGGAGTCCCTGTGTCTGAAGCCAATCCTGATGTAATTTCCTCCCTTACCTTGGGAGGAGGGCAACCAATGCAAACACAGAATCTTCTGACACTCCCACCCAGCTCTACAATAGAAAGTCACACACTTGTCATTATGTGACTTTGCAGCTTCTCAGCATGAGAAATATTGGCTAATCATAGATGTGGGAGGGGAAACAGGAGGGAAAGAGGCTTCAGCCAATCAGGCTGCATTGGTTAAGTCTGAGGGTAAGTAAACAAGCAAAAAAAAAAACCAGCATGCCCTGCAACTTCCTTTGTGCAGCAATGTACCAAATAAGAGCCAGGGAAACTGTGGAATGATCTTTTATCAACAAAAGTAGAGTGATTTTTCACTTTTGGATTGCTTGGTTAGCATCCTTATTGTTTACCAGATAAAAATAAAGAATTGATTGTTTATTTTATGCCTGACAGTTCCGCTTTAAGGCTGAAATCACCTGTAAAAAAAAACCGGTTGTGATTCGTGGCTAATGGAAATGAGCCCTGCGCAGTTATTTTAGGCACCTCTGCACTGTGTCTCATCCCTAGCTGATGACATTTTTTTCCCTTGACAAAGTTATTTTACAGTAAACGGTTTAAAGAAAAAATCATACATTTTCATATTATGCAATCATATAAAAAGCAGGAATGGGCATTTTGATAACTGCATTAAATGTTACAAGTAAAACTCAACCAAAAGGATGTGTGTTGACACGTTGCAGGCAGCGAGCTTCTGTCGCTGGTGTACATAAATCATAGAGGCAACGAGCCGAACAGGTAGAAATGTTCAGCATCAGCAGAGACTCTGTAGCTGTGACATGTCTTTAGACTACCTTTGAGCTGTTGCAGATGTATCTCAAATTCACAAAATATCCCTTATGTACCATTACCCTTAAAGAGGAGCTGTTAAGTATAAGGTCTCAGAGAAAAAAAAAAACACACCAGTAGCTAAATATTGGCTGTACTTACATTACATATGCATTTCACTGTCCACGTTTGGATTTCACAGAATTTTTATATAGTATTTGCAGAGGATGATGCTCCTGACAGCTCATGGCAGGTTCCATGTTTGTCTGTCTCCTATGAAGCCAATTGTGTAGTCATGTCCTCCCTGCTTCCTGATGATTCCACTCACACAAAAGATCCTAATGGACAACACTACTGTGCAGTGAATATTAATTAGCCATGTGGCTAGGAACAATAGCGGACTCATGCAGTATACTCTGCCCTGTGATTTTTCAGTGCTGTGAGCTGGGCTGCATTACAAGCTGCTGTAACATGAGCCTGTAACTTCTCACTAGCAGCTGAGGGGAGGTCCCAAGGTGGGGAGAAGTATCCCAAGAATGCTTTGCAGTATGTTATGCGGCCTCTCGTCCTTTTAAGAGCTTGGGAATAACAGCCTTGGCTGCTCAGCACACATCAAAAGTAAGAGAGATTTTTAACTTCAGTGTTGCCTTTTTGGCTTCCTTCTAAACTGTTCAACACAGGAGAATAGAGGCTTAAATTAGCTTTTGCAGCCTGACAGTTACTCTAAGGTGGTCGTACATGGAAAGATTTTAATTTCATAGCTATGATGACCGATCTGAATGATGTGGGGAGCAGCCAATCACTTGATTGTTTAAAAACTTGAGGCCTTGTTCACATCTAAAATCGAAATCGCTGACGCCAGCGATTTTTGATTTTGTCTGCATTTTTCTTTCTCCTCCCGGCGTTCGAGTGGGCGCTGCCCTTTATTTCTAAGCGCTTTTGCAGAGCGATCACATTTTTTCACTCCCTGACGCAAGTTAGGAAGTGAACTCTGATCCGGAAAAGAATAAAATACAATGTATTTATTCTTAAAAATGCAAACGCAATCACTGCACGAAGCAGTTTTGTGAGCGTTTTGCGATGTCCCTATACCTTCGTTTAAGGCAAAACGCCCCAAAAATGGTACAGGCAGCGTTTTGCTGAGCGGATCGGAAACGATCAGGTGTGAACTCTCTCATAGAGAATCATTGCACAAGGGTTTTTAGGGCGATTTTGAAAATTGCCTGCGCTTGCAAAAAGGGCAAAAACGCCCTTAGTGTGAACAAGCCCTGATAGTCACTTAAAGGACAACTGAAGTGAAAGGTATATGGAGACTGCCATATCTATTTCCTTTTAAACAATACCAGTTGCCTGGCAGTCTTGCTGATCTATTTGGCTGCAGTAATGTCTGAATTACACAAGAAACAAGCATGCAGCTAATCTGGTCAGATCTGACAATATTGTCAGAAGCATCTGATCTGCTGCTCTATTTACATAGCAGATGTATTGTACTGTCCATGTTTTAATTTCAGGGCTAGGTCACACTGGGCAACATTTCAGTGTTTTGCTAATCACCGGCAATCAGCAAAATGCAGCTGCTTATGCAAGTCAATGGTAGTGTTCACACTGTAGTGAACGCCAGTGATTAGCGATTTGCTGATGGTGCATGCAGCATTTTTGAAGCGATTGCATTTCAATGTTATAGAATCACAAAATGCAATCACTCCAAAAATCTCTTTCCTGTACAGTGAAAAAAAACAGCTTTTTGCTGATCGCCGGCGTGTGATCTAGCCCTAAGTGATTTTTACACAGTAAATAAAGAGAATTATGTTCCTAGCATCTGTCATCCTGGTTCCCTCTGACTGAAGCCAATCATGATGTCATTTCCTCCCTTACTCTGTTTTTTGTTCCCCTTGAATCTGTCTCATAGCTGCTGGCTTTGTAAACGCATGAGAGCACAGCCAGCATGCATTATATTTCAGCAGCACTGAACTGCCTTTAGCCAATCAGTGAGGAGCAGGAATGTGGGAGGGGAGATGACAAACTTTTCTCTCTGTCTTTGCGGATAGCTAGAATAAAGCCAGGTAGACAGTGATAAGATTTTATTACAGCAGAAACATTTCTTAAAGTGGACCCAAATTAAAAATACAAGATTTCAGAAATAAAAAAAAAATTTTCAGCTGCATGATGAGAAATATAAAATATTTTACATTTATTGGAGGAACCCCTCCCTTCCTTTCATATTGCCAGAATTTTTCCGGCAAACTGGTGGAGTAGATGGTGTCCGGCAAAGGAGGAATTGCTAATGGTTGCCCCCAGTATAACGCTAGTTATGAAAAGAGAAGGGTGAAAAGCATGCACTGAAATGATCATAGGTTTGAAGGACTGTTTATTTATCTTTGTATGTGTCAGAGTGGTGCAACTAAATATGTTTAATTAAAAAAAATGTTTGGTTTGGGTCTGCTTTAATAGATTGGAGTGCTTGCAATGCTTGGTAAGGTTGCAGGCTTCATAATGAACACAGAGCAAGGGGGAAAATGGAATTTGATTTTGTGGCTGACAATCCCTCTTTAACCACTTGAGGACCACAGTCTTTCTACCCCTTAAGGACCAGAGCCTTTTTCTCCATTCAGACCACTGCAGCTTTCACGGTTTATTGCTCGGTCATACAACCTACCACCTAAATGAATTTTACCTCCTTTTCTTGTCACTAATACAGCTTTCTTTTGGTGCAATTTGATTGCTGCTGCGAGTTTTAGTTTTTATTATATTCATCAAAAAAGACATGAATTTTGGCAAAAAAATGATTTTTTTTTACTTTCTGTGCTGACATCTTTCAAATAAAGTAAAATTTCTCTATACATTTTTGTCCAAAAGTATTGTGCTACATGTCTTTGATAAAAAAAAAAAAATCCATTCAGTGTATATTTATTGGTTTGGATAAAAGTTATAGCGTTTACAAACTATGGTGCCAAAAGTGAATTTTCCCATTTTGAAGCATCTCTGACTCTTCTGAGCACCTGACATGTTTCATGAGGTGCTAAAATTCCAGGATGGTATAAATACCCCCCAAATGACCCCATTTTGGAAAGAAGACATCCCAAAGTATTCACTGAGAGGCATGGTGAGTTCATAGATTTTATTTTTTGTCACAAGTTAGCTGAAAATGACACTGACAAAAAAAAAATTCCATTTCTTCTAACTTACGATAAAAAAAAAAAAAAAAAAAAAAATGAAATCTGCCACGGACTCACTATGCTCCTCTCTGAATACCTTGAAGTGTCTACTTTCCAAAATGGGGTCATTTGTGGGGTGTTTACTGTCCTGGCATTTTGGGGGGTGCTAAATTGTAAGCACCCCTGTAAAGCCTAAAGGTGCTCATTGGACTTTGGGCCACTTAGCGCAGTTAGGCTGCAAAAAAGTGCCACACGTGGTATTGCCGTACTCAGAAGTAGTATAATGTGTTTTGGGGTGTATTTTTACACATACCCATGCTGGGTGGGAGAAATATCTCTGTAAATGACAATGTTTTGATTTTTTTTTAAATACAATTATCCATTTACAGAGATATTTCTCCCACTCAGCATGGGTATGTGTAAAATGACACCCCAAAACACATTATACTACTTCTCCTGAGTACGGCGATACCACGTGTGGCACTTGTTTGCACCCTAACTGCGCTAAGAGGCCCAAAGTCCAATGAGTACCTTTAGGATTTCACAGGTCATTTTGAGGCATTTGTTTTCTAGACTACTCCTCACAGTTTAAGGCCCCTAAAATGCCAGGGCAGTATAGGAACCCCACAAGTGACCCCATTTTAGAAAGAAGACACCCCAAGGTATTCCGTTAGGTGTATGGTGAGTTCATAGAAGATTTTATTTTTTGTCACAAGTTAGTGAAAAATGACACTTTGTGAAAAAACAATACAAATAAATTTCCGCTAACTTTTGACAAAAAATAAAATCTTCTATGAACTAGTGATACACCTAACCGAATACCTTGGAGTGTCTTTTTTCTAAAAATGGGTCACTTGTGGGGTTCCTATACTGCCCTGGTATTTTACTGGGCCCAAAACTGTGAGTAGTCTGGAAACCAAATGTCTCAAAATGACAGTTCAGGGGTATAAGAATCTGCAAATTTTGATCACAGGTGGTCTAATGTGGTAGCGAATTTTGTGGAACCGGTCATAAGCAGGGTGGCCTTTTAGATGACAGGTTGTATTGGGCCTGATCTGATGGATAGGAATGCTAGGGGGGTGACAGGAGGTGATTGATGGGTGTCTCAGGGGGTGGTTAGAGGGGAAAATAGATGCAATCAATGCACTGGGGAGGTGATCGGAAGGGGGTCTGAGGGGGATCTGAGGGTTTGGCCGAGTGATCAGGAGCCCACACGGGGCAAATTAGGTCCTGATCTGATGGGTAGGTGTGCTAGGGGGTGACAGGTGGTGACAGGAGGTGATTGATGGGTGTCTCAAGGTATGATTAGTGGGGAGGGGGG
Source organism: Hyperolius riggenbachi (assembly GCF_040937935.1). Taxonomy (NCBI): domain Eukaryota; kingdom Metazoa; phylum Chordata; class Amphibia; order Anura; family Hyperoliidae; genus Hyperolius; species Hyperolius riggenbachi. The sequence goes on along the minus strand of NC_090646.1, from coordinate 609,308,805 downwards.
GGAATAGATGCAAGCAATGCACTGGCGAGGTGATCAGGGCTAGGGACTGAGGGCGTTCTGAGGGTGTGGGCGGGTGATTGGGTGCCCTAGGGGCAGATAGAGGTCTAATCTGATGGGTAGCAGTGACAGTTGGTGACAGGGGGTGATTGATGGGTAATTAGTGGGTAGTGAGGAGAGAACAGATGTAAACAATGCACTTGGGAGGTGATCGGACGTCGGATCTGCGGGCGATTTATTGGTGTGGGTAGGTGATCAGATTGCCCGCAAGGGGCAGGTTAGGGGCTGATTGATGGGTGGCAGTGACACGGGGTGATTGATGGGTGGCAGTGACAGGGGGTGATTGATGGGTGATTGACAGGTGATCAGTGGGTTATTACAGGGAAGAACCGATGTAAATAATGCACTGGCGAATTGATAAGGGGGGGTTTGAGGGCAATCTGAGCGTGTGGGCGGGTGATTGGGTGCCCGCAAGGGGCAGAATAGGGTCTGATCTGATGGGTAACAGTGACAGGTGGTGATAGGGGGTGATTGATGGGTGACTGATGGGTAATTAGTGGGTGTTTAGGGTAGAGAACAGATGTAAACAATGCACTTGGGAGGTGATCTGACGGCAGGTTTGCGGGTGATCTGATGGTGTGGGTGGGTGATCAGATTGCCCGCAAGGGGCAGGTTAGGGGCTGATTGATGGGTGGCAGTGACAGGGGGTGATTGATGGGTGATTGACAGGTGATCAGGGGGGATAGATGCATACAGTACACCGGGGTGGGGGTGGGGGTTCTGGGGAGAATCTGAGTGGTGGGGGGGGTGATCAGGAGTACCCAGAGTGCAGTTAGGGACCTAATAAAAAAAAATAGCGTTGACAGTGATTGATGGGTGATTAGGGGAGTGATTGGGTGTAAACAGTGGTCTAGGAGCAGGGCAGTCTGAGGGGTGCTGTGGGCGATCAGGGGGCAGGGGGGGGGGGGGAGATCAGGGGGGAGAGAGATCAGTGTGCTTGGGTGCAGACTAGGGTGGCTGCAGCCTGCCCTGGTGGTCCCTCGGACACTGGGACTACCAGGGCAGGAGGCAGCCTGTATAATACACATTGTATACATTACAAAGTGTATTATACACTTTGTAGCGGCGATCGTGGGGTTAACAACCCGCCGGCGCTTCCGAACGGCCGGCGGGTTGTCGTCGCGGGTGGGCGGAGCCAGTTGCCGGGGGAAGCTCATCAATGACGCAATCGCTGCCCCGGCATGCCGAAAGGACGCAACGCCCTTGGGCATATTGCGTTCCTTTCGGCGTCCACTTTGCCGCCGCCCATCGGCTGTGGGCGGTTGGCAAGTGGTTAAGCACACGCATGTATCAGTAAATTTAAAGCTGAAAACCACCATGTCAGCCATATTGTGTGAGGCTGCACAGGGTTGAGAGTTGCCCACTTTACTTTTGCGGAGTGCCTGGAGTATAGAAAAGGCTATGTGACAAGTGAAAAAAATGTCGTCCGAATGAATTTTCGTCAAACCAAAATTTGGAATTTTCTGTTGGTTGTGATAGATGGGAAGCAAAGATTGGTTCGTTGATGGTGTGGTGAACGATGCATTACAATATTTCACTTCCAATCAGAATTTGATCGCTCGAACGATTTTTCGCTAGAAATTGGATCATTAGTGGCCACCTTTAGTATGAACATTCCGTACAGATCACCCGGCAGAACTAAAGAGGTCACCATGTGATTAATGTCAGAATGCAAATGAGGGAACAGTCAAGCACGGACTAAATCTATAAAATAATACTGTAAACAATAAGCAATTTTATTAATGTTATTTTTATTACAGTTCCTCTTTAGCTTACAAACCTCCCAAGCTGCGTTTCGCATGCTGTCTGTGTTGTACCTCTTCAGAAACCATTGACATAATTTACTGTGAACAGCGCATCTTTCATTTAGGAAAGAAAACACTGCCTAGGAACAACCACCTAAAAAGACGTCTGAATAACAAAGTATGCAGCTTTCAAGGTATTGAAACCATATACAATACAGAAGAAAAGCCCATTTCCCTAAAATACTCCTATACTATCAGCTGCGCCTGACAGGGACAAGCTGCACTGGGAGTCTCAAGAGGTTACTTTAGAAAATAGCTACAATTTCCTGTGATTTCCGCTGCAGTCCGATGTGTGCTGTGTGACAGTAATGGCTGTGCAGAGAGCTGAGAGATGTGCTTTGCACGGCTACACTTAATAGATAAAACACTTGAGAAAACTTTTTATTTTTGTATAATTGTAAAAAAAAAAAAAACTTTTCAGCGATTGCCTCCATTTGTTTCTTCAGCAAGGTATGCAGCATGCTTTGCCTAATGCTAAGTGATCAGACACTTACGTGCAGCCATATTTAATCATCTTCGCTGGAAATCTGACAGCAAGGTATAACCGAAAATCGCAATGTGATTACTCGTATGTAAATATCCTAGCTTCAGGTAACTATAAGCAAGAAAACAGATCAAAGTCACCGAAAAAGGGACCATACAATGAAACACTAATGTTGCATTGGATTCAAAGGAGCACTGTGCCAAAAACTGTAAAATGCATATGAACACATGCATATTTAGTAAGGCCTGAGACACTGCAGAGAACTTTTTGATCTGTCAGCCCTGCGTTTGCGGTTTCTCTAAAAACTCCCACTAACTTGCATAAAAATTGTGATTTTTTAGAAAAATCCTCATTTCTTTCTACCAGTCACAATGGTATCCCGGAGAAGACCAGCTTCACAACTCAGGAAAGGGTCATCAGGAAGCCGTGACAATATGAAGGTTAAACCCTTTTCCCCAAAACTTAAAGGGAACCTTAACTGAACAGGGGGTAAAGTGTTTCACTAACCTGGGGCTATTACCAGCCCCCTGCAGCAGTCCTGTGCCCTCGGAGCCGCTCTGGAATCCTCCGGTCCCCCGCTGTCACTTAGTTTCGTTTTTGACGACTCACCAGTCGGCCGGCCGCCATGCGTATTATTGGACGCATTCCCTACTGCAATTAGTGCTGTTGCGGACCGCAACGTGTACAAAAATACGCGTTGCCACATATCTACGGGTGCGGAATGCGGCAACGCTGTCCGCAACAGCGCTAATTGCAGTAGGGAATGCGTCCAATAATACGCATGGCGGCCGGCCGACCGGTGAGTAGTCAAAAACGAAACTAAGTGACAGCGGGGGACCGGAGGATTCCAGAGCGGCTCCAAGGGCACAGGACTGCTGTAGGGGGCTGGTAATAGCCCCAGGTAAGTGAAACACTTTACCCCCTGTTCAGTTAAGGTTCCCTTTAAAGGGATCAGAAGAGTAAAATGAATTAAAATAAACAGGATGTACCTGCAAATAAATATTACATACTTACCTCGCCGTCAGTTCCTCACAAAAGCTTAACATTTTCTTCTAACAAAGATTCCTTCCAGTTCTGCCATGATCTAGTTGGAACTGGAAGTCTTTTGGTCTTTTTCCACTATATCAGTGGCTGTCAGTTATAACTGAAAGGACAACTAATAAGCAAGGTAATGTCAGTGTTTCCCTATGGCTCCAATAGGCGATATTACAGGTTAACTGAGTGCTGACCCAGAAGCTGTTACAGGGCCATTTTTAAAATAAAGGACTGAGAATTCCATTGATCACAGTGGACATATGGGACAATAAAAATGTATAAATAGACTATGCGGGGGTAAATATGACGCGTGTATGTTTATTTTTACTTGTATTTTTCAGTTTAGGTTTGCTTTAAATCTACGTGCTTGCCCGGAGTGCTCATTTAATATATATGGTAAATCAAAGAATAAGGCACAAAGCCTGCATTCATATTGCATTCATATTGCCATAGGTACTGTCAATCCCCCTTTCAGCAATCAATGCCTATTCAAAAGGTATCAGCCTATTTAGTCATTATTGCAGAAATCTATAATAGAGATCTAAAACAAGGGATTTGACCGCCAGCGTCAACCCCTTGCTTACTGGAAACGGCACTTAATTAATCCCTGACCTTCTTAAATGCTTAGAGCTGCTGTACGTCTATCTCCAGCGTTTATTGAAAAACACAAGGCAGTGCTGCCATATTAACTTGTCATTTCCAGTGGGAGCTTGTCAGCGGACGCTGCGTGTGCCTGACGCGTGTTATGATTATTATTAAAGCCTAGGCCACTTGTTGTTAAGGGAACTATGCATTTCTTCTAGTTATTTCATTCTTTTTACGTCAGAGGTTATACAAAAAAAAAAAAAAAAAAAAGATGAATAGAGGTCTGCTCTATGTACTAAACACAGTAAAGGAAGAGGAAAAATGGCTTTGTCTAATAGGTCTCCTGTGATCGGCACCATTCCATAATGAATTTGTGATGACCCTCAGACTTGCAACTGCCTGGGTAACTCTCACAATGCTCCGGTTCCTGACAAATCGGATTGAAGGGGCGCTAAATTATGTAGTAGTAATAGTAGTAATAATAATAGTAATAGTAATAATAGTAATAGTAATAGTAGTAGTAGTAGTAGTAATAATAAAGTTCCCCAAATGAGTATTTACCTAGGTAGAGGGAAACCTCTGGATAATCAAGAGACTACCGCCCCCCCCCCCCCCCCCCTCCCCATTCCAGCACCAGAACATTCTGATGCCTGTTGACAAGCTCAGCTGCACTGTGCAGACTGCCAGTACCTGTGCACTAGCATGGAGCCAAATGGGATTGGTTTTAGTCGAGTCTAAGCTCTTGGTTTCAAATGGGAGCACAGCCACAGCCTTGTGGGTCCCATCGCTGGAACAGCCTGATGGAGGGGGACAGGGGAAGTGCATACGTGCAAAAAAGGTGTCAGGAAATCTGCGCAGGGTGAAGCCAAAAAATGGCTCATCCTGCTATTGCAAACTTCCCGGCTGCGTTTCTATTCCTCCTCCAGGCCAGCGATTGCTGGCAGCTGAATTGCACTGTTATTTAGTAATTTGGGCCTGTGTCCAAAGTTACCCTCTGAGCGCCGCTATAGCCATAACTCACATTACAGCCTATTGGGGTGCCCAAATTCCCAGCACCCTTTTTGTCTGTCTAGAGGGGAAGCCTCTTGAGGATCCAGATGCCTCAGATTTTTTTTCCCCAACAAAAAAAAAAACCCCACAGGTTTGCTTTAAGTATTTGCAACAAAAAAAGTCGCTAAACTTCTGAGGAATCACAACTAGAAAAAAAAAAAAAAAAAAAAAAGTGTGCCATTGTCTGAATGGAAATTGTTGCCTTTTCAAAGAGATGATTAAAACTGCCTAATAATTAAGTGCTCCTTAATATCAAGGTGTGAAATACTTGAAGCCACACCATGCCTTCCTAAGCAATTACATGTCACCAGAAAAGGATTACATCCAATAAACATTAAGCTTTATATGTCTCCGAGTTGTGACGTGTATAACAAGGCAGATTAGGTGTGAGTACAAACTAGCCTGAAAAACAGACCAATCAGATGGAGCAGCTGCATTTTATCATTTCCAAGCTGCATACATTTAAATACAATTAGAATTACAATTGCAGAAATCCAGAATTACGGGCAGCATAGTGGTTAGCACTCTCTCCTTGCAGCAAATCAAATCCCAGCTAGGGCACTATCTGCAAGGCGTTTTTATGTTCTCCCAGTGTGTGTTTCATCCGGGCACTCAGGTTTCCTCCCACGTCCCAGAAACATAGATAAGTTTATTGATTTCCCCCTAAATTGGCCTTAGACTACAATACATACATAGGCATAGGACTATTGTAGGTAATAGATTGTGAGCCCCTCTGGCAAGACCATATACTCTGTACAGCACTGCGGAAGATGTCGGCGCTATATAAATAATAATAAGCATCTCGCTGACCATCCTTAGTAGGGATATCAGGCTATGATTATGGTAGGGACATTGCAATGTTGCCCCTTGACATTTATGCAGTGTACTCTAAAGCACTGCCAAAATATAAGTGCTACGTGGAAAGCATAATATAATGTGATATGCAAAAATACAGGAGTGTATTTGCATTGTAGTTCCATAACTGAGCCAGCAGATGTCATATGCATACTCCTAAAAACAACCTGGGCAGGCACAAATGGAAATCTGTGGCAGAGAGCAGGATGGGTGGATGGATGGGGGGGGGAATCACAACTGATAATCCGTCCGTCCAGAAAAGCTGGGGGGTTTTGCTTATCTGAACACTTTTCCATGGCAATACAGCTGTGAATATGCAAGAAAAATCATAACCCCTTATAGATGGAATGACTCAGTATGATATGACGGGTATTAGCAGAGATACAAGCAACCTATGCAGGGGCTTCAACATAGTATTTTGGAATAATGCTGGAAGCCGCTTTTGTCTCTTTACTGTTGGTAGTTTTAAAACATTCTTTTTAACACAAAGAATGAAATGAACAGCAATGAGCATTGACTGGAATTGGTGAGGACACTTCTGTATACATAGCCACTGACAAAGGCAGGTCTCATTCACCAGACAATAAAACAATTATTTCCTCTGATGATTCTTCTGTGACTCACAAACACTTAATGCCATGAATAAACTGTTTTCCATTTCCTTTATTTCCCGAGGACCTCTCCAAGCATTTCAAGTGGGGTGGAGAGCACAGCATGTATACCATATATTTTGGCCTATAACACACTTTTTCTGCCCCCCAAAATAGGGTGGAAAAATCCGTGTCTTATATGCTGAATACAGAGAATTCCCGACTTACTAGCACCCGCTGATACAAGCCACTGAGATGTTGGGGACTACCTGTATTTTCGTGTCATCGTCCTACGCCACCCCCCAACGGTGTGCCTCCCACTACCCTGTGTATAATTAGCAGTATCAGCAGTATCAGCAGTGTTTCACCTAATCCATGGCTCCCGCGGCTATCGCAGGCCTCTTCTCTCCTGCCCGGCTCCCCTAGTGTCGGCTTCTGCTGATGTCACGAGCGGGAGAGACGAGACCTGCGACAGCCGCGGGAGCCATGGATTCGGTGAGATGCTGCCAATTACACAGGGTAGTGGGAGACAAGGGTGGGAAAGCCAGAGACACATAGGGTGTGTGTGGGGGGGTGCGTTAAGTCCCTAACGTCTCGGCTGTTTGTATCAGGAACAGAAAGGGAAGACAGAGGACAGATGGGGACACAGGTGGACAATTCGAAGAGAACATCTACAAGACGCTCCTGGAACATGGACGCACCAGATTTAGTGTGTATATATATATATATATATATATATATATATATATATATATATATATATAGATAGATAGATAGATAGATAGATAGATAGATAGATAGATAGATAGATAGATAGATAGATTTTTTTTTTCCCCTGGTTTTTGCCCTCTAAACCAAGGCGTGTCATATTTCAGCACCCCCTATACGTCAAAGAATACAGGGGGACATTTATCAAGACTGTCTGAGACAAAATATTAGTACGTTTTAAGAAATCTAAAATTGTGCAGATTCCTTCTTAAACAATTTTTTTTTATGTTTAGAAAAAAAAAAAAAAAAATTATGTGGGGTCCCCCCTCCTGAAACTTTTTAACCCCTTGTCCCCCATGCAGGCTGGGATAGCCAGAATGTGGAGCTCCGACCGATTGGGACTTCACACCCTGACTATACCAGCGGCAAAAAAGGTCCGGTAATGCAGATTTTTGTTCCGGGGTATATGTTGGGGGGGCCCCCCAGGTTTATTTTGCCCTGGGGCCCCATTGTTGCTTAAACCGGCCCTGATCAGGCCCTAGGCAATGTAACTGTGGGTACATGTAAGAATGATGTGCAGGTACTCTGCAGGGGAATAAGGAGATTCTTCCTCTATTACACATTCTTCATGCACAATCTGAACAAGGTTTATGGGTGACAGACAACACCTCTCTGTTCAATGTGCACAACTTTCTCAGTGGATTCTCTGCAGTTCTGTGGGGAGAGCATATGTATAGTACTACTGTGTAACAAAGTAAATCTGAGACAGATGAAATTAAGGTTTTATACACACCTGGGGCTTCCTCCAGCCTCCTTCAGGCTAATCAGTCCCTCGCTGTCCTCCTCCGCCACCTGGATCTTCTGCTATGAGTCCAGGTACTTGAGCCAGTCTGGTGTAGTGCGCATGCACACACTCCGCCGTCGGGAGCGTACTACACCTGTGCAGCACTATTGTGCAGGTGCAGAACGCCCCAGGCTGTGGAAGCGGCACGTAGCCAGAATGCTCTGACTGGCTGAATTACCAGGACTCATAGCAAAAGATCCAGGTGGTGGAGGTGGACAGCGAGGGACCGAATGGCCTGAAGGGGGCTGGAGGAAGCCCCAGGTATGTATAAAGCTTTTCTTTTAATTCGCCTCAGGTACCCTTTAATTCATAGTCACCAAACCAAATTTTAACATATCAAATTATTTGATTTCATGAGCAAAGAGTGCATACATTTGCATAAATCAGCATCAGTGCAGAATTATTTCCATCTCATTGACCATCTCATTGACCATCTCTATTAGTGACACAGCTACACATCAGGCTTTATACTTACAGCATAGATGTTATTTAGTATATATGTTACGGCCAGAACCCGAAGTGTGGCCACTTCTAGTTCTGGCCGGCCACTTCGGGTTGTGACCGGCCAATGTGCTAGTGGCCGCAGCGCAGCGGCCAATGTTAGAAATGGAATGTTACGCCGTCTCGCTGCGGCCAAATTGATGACAACTTGCATAATTTAATGAAATATAGCCGGCGGCAATGTAATAGATGAAGCCGCCGGCTTTCGCACTGCCTCTCTCCTCTCCCCGATCGCCCCCCCCCTTCCCCCGCCTCCCATACAATAAGTAGCAGCCGGTGGGGACACGCGTGTCCCGAGAGTCGTTCGTCGCGGCAGGGGAATCCTGCCGTTCCTGCAGAGCGGGTGCTGGCAGAAGCGATGTCTGCAGCCTCCCCGCTCTGCTGCCCCTGCTGCGACGAACGACTCTCCGGCTGCATGTCCCCGGCTGCTACTTATTGTATGGGAGGTGGGGAGAGGAGGGAGGTGGGGGAGGAGAGAGGCAGTGCGAAAGCCGGCGGCTTCATCTATTACATTGCCGCCGGCTATATTTCATTAAATTATGCAAGTTGTCATCAATTTGGCCGCAGCGAGACGGCGTAACATTCCATTTCTAACATTGGCCGCTGCGCTGCGGCCACTTCGCACATTGGCCGGCCAGAACCCGAAGTGGCCACACTACGGGTTCTGGCCGTAACATATATAAGAGATTCCTGTGTACACATCATAGATACTGTACAGTCACAATCAGATATGTATATCTGACTTTAAAAATACGGGGACTGCTTTATTGAAGCAGCACAAGTAACTAATTTTGATTGGTTTATTTCATTTTTGTGGACTGAGCACAGCTATTACTGTATATATACTGTATATATACATTATTTTTAATGACTATTATCTGAGAAATAGAACATTTTTTTCATATTTTCTATTTTAATTACAGTTACAAATTCATTAGGAGTCGGTCGGAGTTGGTGCATTTTTTCCCGACTCCGACTCCAGGCACCCAAAATTGCTCCGACTCCACAGCCCTGAATAAAGTTTCTTTTTTTTTTTCCAAAGCCCAGATATCCTTTAAAGCGGGCCTGAACTTGGAACTTCAGCTGATACAAATCCTGCAATAAATCTGCAGTGCGTCTACTTCCTGCCTTCATGGAAGCCAGCATAGGGTTAACATCCTGTGTTTACAAATTAGCTGCTCTGCCGGGGCAGCCAGCTGGCACAGCTGAGAGATCAAATTACAGTTGTGGTCAGTCACTGATGAAGAGGAACTAGACAGGCTAAGCGACGGATGACAGCAGAATAGAGGGGGAAGCATCAATAGGATCCTGAGGCTTCCCTCTCTATAGGTAATCTGATTTTGTACCCGAACTCAGGTCCACTTTAAGTAGTTAAATCACCACGAAAAGAAAATGGGGAGAAACGAATCTCACAGTTTTACCATCCAGTCCATGTCTATGGCAGAAGTGCACCACAAATTCAGCATTCTCTAAAAGCTTCCACGCTCAAATCTACTTCAAAAGCTCCAGGAATGGAAGAGAGATTCGCAGCTTCATACAGAACTACAAACTTCCTGAACAAAAGGCATTGGCTTTGTTGGATTGTCTGTTTCTTTTACAACAGAAATATACCTAAAGCCTGCCTTTCAGCATAAAACCGATTACGGTCTTCAGAGATTGTATTTAAACGCAAGATCACCTCATTATTTCCGCTCATTCTGTACAAACAAACGGTAATTGTAAAGAGGAAAAAGATATGACGGCAGGAGAATTAATCTTTGAGCTTATTTTATGATTTGTATTAATTTATTCTCAAACAAAAAAGAATGGCGCATCTTGTGATCAGCTCGACCAGAAGATAGTTTAAACCTCGAAATAAAAAAAGAAAAAATGGGAATCTTTACAACAGACTCTTCAAGATTGGAAAGAAGTCATTATCTAAAGTAAATCAGACGCTGTCTGATTAAAGGATGTGAAATAAAACAAAGCGCAAGATCAAGGGAAAATGTTAGCTTTAGCATTAAAATCAAAATGGTTGTACACGTTTCAGTCATTAAAATTAATCGCTGTTTGCGCGACGCTGGTGAACTTTTACGGCAGGCCGGCGGGGTTCTAGATCTGGTAATTTGCCATGCCTTAATAGAGTTTAAGATGTCAAAAAGGAAATTTTCTTGCTTAATGAAGAAAGGGACCGTGCATTCCATTTGACAGGTTCTTCCGGAGATTTTCAAGAACAGCAGCAGTACATGAATTGGGAGGTGTAGGGGAGCACAGCAAAATATGGAAGCCATTCTTTATCATCATATGGTTATAAAGTATGTTACCCTGTAAAGGGGAACTGCAACCAAGGATTGAACTTCATCCCAATCAGTAGGTGATACCCCAGACCCGGTCCTGACCCGGACAGGAACTGTCACTTCCATACCTAATGTTTAATTCTTTCAGGCAAAGAAAGAAAACCAGGAATGCAGCACAGTCATTTGTGCACTTGGCACAGTACATACACATCTATCTCATTCAGTCACATGTCACCTCAGATGTCCTTTAAGGGAGACAGTCTACCTATACTGGAGGGGAAAGGGTCATCAGGCTACGTATACTAGAGTCACACACTAACTCCTTTGAGGACCAGCCCTATAGTTATGAAGTATAAGAGTAGATAGCTCTAAATTGTTAAACTCAATGGTAACAGGGGCACCTGGTCTGGTTTTAGTCACCCAATAAGGTTCAAACATTGTACAGTGTATAGACCTATATAGAAGTGGAGGTCCTTGCTTATTCCCCAACACTCGAATTTGTCTACGGTGTGGTGTAGCTATTCCACAATTAGGTCAGAACCTTATTGTAACAGGATACAGTTGTACTGGCTGTACTCAGTCGGCTGCCCACTCTAACATGTTTCAGCCTATGGCTTTTTCAAAGAGTGATGTACATGTACTACTACAACCATCACATTATTAACAAACAAAATTAGAACTGTTTGGGCCGATGGATCAACGCTATGCTTGGAAGAGGAGTAACAAGGCCTATGAAGAAAAGAACACCTTGCCTACTGTGAAGCAGGGCGGGGGGGGGGGGGGGTCAATCATGCTTTGGGGCAGTTTTGCTTCTGCAGGTACAGGGAAGCTTCAGCATGTGCAAGGTACCATAAATTCTCTTCAGTACCAGGAGATATTGGATGGAAATGTGACGCAGTCCATCACAAACCTGAGGCTTGGGAGACGTTGGACCTTTCAACAGGACAATGATCCCAAGCATACCTCCAAGTCCACTAGAGCTTGGTTGCAGATTAAAGGCTGGAACATTTTGGAGGAGTGGCCATCGCAGTCACCAGACTTAAATACGATTGAGAACCTCTGGTGGGCTCTAAAGAAAGCAGTTGCAGCACGCAAGCCTAAGAATGTGACTGAACTGGAGGCTTTTGCCCATGAAGAATGGGCTTAGATACCCGTAGATCGCTGCAAGACACTTGTGTCAAGCTATGCTTCACGTTTAAAAGCTGTTATAACTGGAAAAGGATGTTGTACTAAGAATGAATGTCACTTGGGGGTTGAATAAAACTGATAATGATGTGAGCACAGAAAAGACATTTGTGGTTATTTCATTATAAATGTTGTTATATTTGTTTGACTTACAAGTGCCTTTTTGATTTAATTGTAAACAAGATGACTGAAATTATCAAAATCAATGTCAAACTGGCCAAAACACTCAATATCAGTGGGGGTTGAATAATTTTGAATACAACTGTACATACATATACACACACACACTGTACATACTCGCGTATAAGGTTAATTTTTCAGCATAAAAATGTGCTGAAAAGTTACCCCCTCGGCTTATATGTGAGTCAGTGGAGCAAAACAGATGGTGCAGCAGGTTTTGTTAGAGGCAGAGTAGCGTAAGGGTTGTGCACTAAAGATCCTGTTCTTGCCAGCTGGCTCCCTGCTGTGTCCGTACCCTCCAACCCTTGCAACATGGTGTGCAAAGTGTACTGCTCAATACTAGCTGTGTCCCCTGGCTTGTGGAGTAGAGTGTGCAAGCAACAAGTCAGTGGTACAATGATCGGGAATTCTTCCTGTGTGGCAATCGCTGTGTCTTATATCTATCATGCCATTTAGGGGCTTCTTGAGACAGCTGTATGATCCTGGGGCACATCTGGCTACGGGGAGGGGGGTAGACTTGTACTGGGGGAACCTCTGGCTACTGTAGAGAGGGCTATATTGGGAAGGGGCCTTATGTACTCTCCAAAGGCCTGTCATTCTGCCCTGCGAGACCCAGAGACAGGATTGCACTCTGTGGAGATATGGAGGAATTTTTCAGAAAGCTGCGACTCAAGGAACACTACCATGATAAGGAAGCCTGTGATACAATGGATAATGGACCAAAATGCACCAGATCTAAAAAGAAAAAAAAGAAAAAAAGATGGACCCCCAAAGAAGGAAAAAACCCGGCCCTGGATAAATACATCAACAAATTCAGACGCAGAATCTCTGACAGGATCCTGAGTAAAAAATAGACACTGGCCCAGAACGAAACACCACAGGAGCGACAGGACATCAGATCCCTTAAGGAGAATAAGGACATTATTATTAAACCAGCGGATAAAGGTGGTGCCATAGTCATAATGAACACCAGTGACTACATCCAGGAGGCACAAAGACAATTATCCAATACCGCTCACTATGCCAAATTACAGGGGGACCCCACAAAAGGCTACAGGATGGCACTTAATAGGATGGTTAACAGATTGCCTGCAAACATCAGACTACATGTAAGGACCCTTATCCCTGAAGAGCCTAGAACAGCCTGCTTTTACATGCTTCCCAAGATCCACAAAGAGGGAAACCCAGGCAGGCCCATAATCTCAGGGAGCGGAACTCTTACAGAGAACATCTCAGGGTGGCTGGAAAACATCTTGAAACCTCTTGTCTGTAAAAGACCCAGCTACTTACAGGATACCACCCACCTCCTGAACAAACTGTCAGCCATCGGCCCAGTACCTGAGGGAACCATACTGGCCACAATGGACGTGGAGTCCCTGTACACGAACATTCCCCATGATGATGGTATTGCGGCCTGCCGTAAATATCTTCAGGGTCAGGGCATACCTGTAAAGCCTATTACTGGATTGATCAAATTCATTCTCACTCATAATTATTTCACTTTTGGACAGGACCTCTATTTACAGCAGATGGGCGTGGCAATGGGTTCGCGATTCGCTCCACAGTATGCAAATCTATTCATGGCCAAAATCGAAGAGGAATACCTCAATGCATGTGGCATAAAACCCTTGGCCTACTTCCGCTTCATTGATGATATTTTAATCATCTGGTCCGCAAGTGAGGATGATCTTCTCCAGTTCCACAGGAACTTCAATGCCTTCCATCCTACAATCACATTGAAACTTACCTACTCTCACACAGAGATTAACTTTCTGGACACCACCATATACATCAGGGGTAACAACATACAAACCTCTGTGTATCGCAAACCTACAGACCGTCCCACATACCTAAGATATGACAGTTTTCATCCCAAGCACATTAAGAACTCTATAATTTACAGCCAAGCTATAAGGTACAACCGGATTTGTTCTGACAGGATGGACAGAGACAAGCACCTGGATCACCTTAAGAACACTTTCATTAAACAAGGTTACAGTCCTCCCATGGCTGAGGCCCAAATCAGGAAAGCCAGCAACATCCCCAGGACTGAACTCCTGAAATATAAGCAAAACCAGAAAGAGGAACGTGTCCCTTTGGTTGTCACCTACAACCCACACCTGGAAATCTTAAGGAGGATTGCTAAGGAACTTCATCCCATTTTACACAAGGATCACAGACTGAGAACGATATTCCCTAAACCTCCACTCTTGTCATATCGGCAACCACACAATCTAAAACAGATGATTGTCAGGAGCTCTTTGAATAGGCCTCAACAAAACGGAACATCACCCTGCCGACAAAAAATATGTGGGACCTGCAGACACATTTACTCCACTGACAGGGTAACGATACCAGGTTCACAACAGGAGTACAGAGTACAAGGTAAATTTTCTTGTGAGTCCACCAATCTGGTATATCTGATCATGTGTGCTAAATGCCCTAATGTTATGTACGTGGGAGAAACTGGACAAACTCTGCGCAAACGTATGAATGGACACAGGCACACTATTAATGATACCAAATCTGGACTCCAAGTTGCTACACACTTTCGGTCTAACGGACACAGCATGGATGATCTTCGTGTCACTGCCCTGAAGGGCGGCTTCAAAAACGTCAAATGACCGATTAATAGCAGAAACAAAATTTATAAATGGTTTCAAAGCTGTGCAGAAGGGTTTGAATAAGGACAACAACTTTCTATATTGGTATGAGATTGATGATATATGAACTGTCTCAGCCACCCTAGCTGAACTTGTGAACTAAGAATTTACGATACCTCTGGGTCAATCCTAATACCAGGTCTGTGAGCAATAAAGTAAACAAGGATCCTTATCTTACCCCATTTAGATGGTCTGTTTTTATTAACCTGCTGGGCGGTCTGGAAGAGCTCAGCTCGTCCAGTACCGCCGGAGCCTGCCGCTCAGGCCCTGCTGGGCCGATTTGGCTCAAATAAAAAGCAGCACACGCAGCCGGCACTTTGCCAGCCGCGTGTGCTGCCTGATCGCCGCCACTCTGCGGCGATCCGCCACGAGCAGCGGCGAAAGAGGGTCCCCCCAGCTGCCTGAGCCCAGCGTAGCCGGAACAAAAAGTTCCGGCCAGTGCTAAGGGCTGGATCGGAGGCGGCTGACGTCCATGACGTCACTCCGCTCGTCGCCATGGCGATGATGTAAGCAAAACAAGGAAGGCTGCTCATTGCGGCCTTCCTTGTTTATTCTGGGCGCCGGAGGCGATCGGAAGAACGCCTCCGGAGCGCCCTCTAGTGGGCTTTCATGCAGCCAACTTTCAGTTGGCTGCATGAAATAGTTTTTTTTTTATTAAAAAAAAAACCCTCCCGCAGCCTCCCTGGCGATCTTAATAGAACGCCAGGCAGGTTAAGGCATCTTCATGATGTATTTATGCTTGAAAAAAATATCTGTTTTCCCTTTTGATGTTGCATGTATATAAGCTGTCTGTACCACCAGCTTGCAAACTAACAGGATGTAAACCTGACGAAGGCTGCAAGGCCGAAAGCTTGTTCATTCTTATTCATTTGTAGTTAGCCAATAAATGGTATCATCCTGATTTAAAACTTCTTGCATATGCGAGTCAATCACTATTCCTGGTTTCTGGGTACCTCGGCTCATACATGGGTCAGCATATATAGAGATATAGAGATATTATACATAGATATAGAGATATATATTATATACACACACTAAACGTGTCCTTAGTGCCTGGCACACACACACACACACACACACACACACACACACACACACACACACACACACGTCACATAATATTCCTTGCTGCTACTCGGCCATCTGGCTGACATTCAGCTTCAAATCCCCCAGGTTCTACAGCATAGGAAATGTCTGTGACTATTTTATCTAGAAAACAATGACACTTCATGCAACTCTCTATAGTTCCGAGGAATAATAAGTAGTACTGTACGTTCTCAAAAACACAAAAACAGTCAAGAATAGAACAGCTAATGTATAATACCTTTACTAATGACTAAAACCTATGTGCTGGGCTTCTCATTGTGCAGCACACCACAACGTCACAAAAGTGGCACTCTGCCGCCAACAATGTGCCTTTGTATAGCACTCCCTACGCACAGTACAAAGTGCTGCATGCAGGCCTCAATCAACCTGTATTATAACTATATGATTTCATTACTGCCTAGATGAATTCAGCTATACACTATGCAAAAACACAGCACACCATTGCAAGCAACTCCCAACAAGTGATCAGTTGGGCCATGAAAATGAAAGATTGTAATATCATCATCACAACTCATCAAACTCATTAATCAAGACATAACTCGATATCTTACCCATGTAACTAAAGACTAGAAAAGCCTGTGCTGACAGCTACCAGCATTATATAGCGAGCAGGAGCTGGAGGTGACCAGAACAAAATACCAAATTAACCCTTCACACACTGTTTTTGTTAGGGCTGGTTAACATGGGCAGTAAACGCGAAGTTTTCGGCGACCAATGAAAGCGTTGTGTAAAAGGGATCTACCGCCATTCCATTTAAATGACCGGAAGCATTTTTAATTGCTAGCAGTTGGTGTTATTCATAGGGCTGAGCAAGGATATGAAAATACGTATGAAATTATGCACATTTCTACGCAAATATATGTAGTTTGAAAATGGAACAATCACTTTAAACCCAGGTTTAAATTTATTGGTCCATTTTCAAGCTGCATATATTTGCATAAAATTTGCATTTCATTGATCATCCCTAGTTATTCGTGTATACGTTGCGGTAGACCCGGATATCTCGTCTCGAATGCTAGATTTAGCATCCAGCAACAGCAGCATTTGCGGCTCTGTGTCCGCCAAGGGCAGGGGTTCCCAATCCATGTGTTGTCTCAATGCACTGCAGCCTCCGGTATACTTAAGTACTATACAGAAACTTACTCTGGTTAGAGACCTATTGTCCTGAGACTGTCCAGATATGCCCTCCTTTTTAGAGGACTAATTAACTGCACAGAGCAGGAGCCTTTTTCACTCCCTTTTCCAACACCTGGACTAACAATAATTCTAACATTTTTTATAGCGCTTTTCTCCTGTTGGACTCAAAACTGCAGCCACCAAGGATGCGCTCAAGGGGCCACACACTGCAGTGTTAGGAAGTCTTGCCCAAGGACTTCTTACTAAATAGGTACTGACTGACCCTAGCCAGGATTCCAACCCTGGTCTCCCACATCAAAGGCAGAGCCCTTAAAAAGACAGAAGCAAAAAAAAAAATTATGATATAATGAATTGGTTGTGTAGTACCGATAATTACTAGAACATTAGCAGCAAAGAAAATATTCTCATATGTTTATTTTCAGTTCGGTTTTTTTTTATAACATTGCATGATCCTCTAATATTTGCAGTTTACACATTACTCAGCATTCTAAATGATTTTACAGAGCAGTCAAGTGAACTTTTTGAACCCCTTCTCTCTGCGACTTTGAAAGTCGTGGCGCTCAATGGCTCTTTTGCATAGATAACAACTGGAGTTTCTAAACTCTTCCTGTACTGGAAACAATATTAGACTTATGTCTCTGCTCCTAATGTTGTAATGTTTTATTTCTTAGCTGTACTACACATACCAATCATTTTTTTTCCTGCTTCAGTGTCTTTTTAACCAGTACACATTGGCAAGTACAAAATCTCAGGGTTTCTGTCAGTAACATTACAGAATGACTGGTTTATATGCACATAAAAGCACAGTTGCCTAACTGAAAAACCGTTCACCACTAATCTTTGCAATATACTGCATAAAGTTAAATTGAAAGCACCAAGTTTCTCTGTAAAAGTGAAATTTCCCCTTAAAAATGTTCGTGGAGTTAGGCTTAAATAAACAAAACAAAAACAAAAACCTGTCTCTCCAATGTTCAGTGAAGTGGTCAGAACCCCTCACAAGAGGAAATATTTGCTTTGCTTCAGTCTGGAGGAATGTGGCTTGTATGGTCCCCAGACAACTAAAAGCCTCTCGTCTGGGCCACTGTTCTTTTTTGATGTCACAATCGCAATCTGTAACACAGTTTTTCCAAAGGAAACTATACTTAGCTGGGCTGCAGCTGATAAAAGTACACAAAGCATAGGAGTGCTTCCAGAAATCAGGGAGATCAAACATATAAAGGGTTCAGTAACACACAAGTCTGCTGCCAGATGGAAAGTAGGTCATGACTAAGAACCTGGTGCTAGTGGAAAGAATCATATTCTGCCTTTCATGCCACAGCCACAGAAATATTACATTTACTGCAAGTAGAGAGGTTTCTGTAACGCCAAAGCCATGCATGTTCCAACACAAACCCAGCCAGGAACAGGAAGGGATCTACAAGCATGATCTATCCTCTAACATCCCATTACAATGTGGTGTGTACAGACAAGCCTAAAATTTGCTATATAGGGAGCATTGGAGATTCATTCAGAATCAGTTACCCTCACAAGGAATTTGACTTGGCAGTTGCTTGAAGTGGATACGAGATGAAAAACTAACTATAACAAGTAACATGTCTATATATCTAAAGTTTAGATAGTTTACACAGCAAATCTAGCTGCAAACCGCTTTAATAGAACATGATTATTTCTTCCTGTGATACAATGACAGCAGCCATGTTTGTAAACATTACACACAGGCAGGCTTATCTGCATCTTCAGCACTCAGCCTGTGAAAAAAACCGAATCCCCCCTCCTCCTCCCTCCTCCCCTCTACCTCTGAAATCTCTGGCTAGTAACACCTCCCGCCCCTCCTGCTCAGTCTGAGCTCCCATGAGCCCTTGCTACTGTCTGAAAATGCCTTGGCTGTCTGAAAAGCTGTGGGCGAGGCTTGTTTAGTTTATAGGGAATAAGAGTATTAAAACAAAAACAAAAAAGTATTTGGCTTGAGGAATGCCCTATAAACAATAGGAAAGGAACACGATTATGCAATGAGTAAAAGTTCATCTCGGATCCACTTTAATGGATATGGACAAAAGCAATATAAAGACACACAGTGTATGTATTACAAGAACAGTATATAAGTTAAGGGGGCACTATGGTGAAAAATTGTAAAGTTTAAAATATGTGCAAATATATACAAAACCTGTCGCTCCTTTCAGATTTCTACTACTTCTTGTAAGTGACAGCAACATATCGGTAGGAGAAAAAGTAATTTGTAGCTCATTTTACTCTGGAAAAAATGTACTTTTTATTTGTCTAGGTTTGCACACATTTTAAATTTTACAGTTTTTCACCATAGTGCCCCCTTAAAGTGGTAGTAAACTGGGTGACAAGTGATGCCTTCATTACATCCCGACTGGACTATTGTAATACTCTACTTCAGCCTTCCAAACAAGGACTACAACTGATACAGAATACTGCCACCAGACTGTTAGCTAACCAACCTCATCACTGCCACATAACACCTGCCCTGCACTCCCTTCACTGGCTACCTATAAAATGGAGGATCCAATTAAAGATCGGCCTGCTGACATTTAAATCCTTACATAAACTGGGCCCTGGATACATGAAAAAAAAAATGTTGCAGCTCTGTAGCAATACCTGCAATCTCAGATCCACAGGTTCTACTAATCTAGTCATACCCAGAGCCCACCTGAAAACTTTTGGTCACAGAGCCTTCAGTCATGCCGCTCCTACATTATGGAACTCCTTACCTCAGTAGATGAGGACAGCTCCATCTCTGGACGTGTTTAAATCCAGACTGAAAACCCACCTGTTTAGTCAGGCATTTGCAGAAATATAATTTTGTTGTGTTAATTCTCCATACTAGTACCTTTTACTGAATTTGAGAGAGCCTAAGCGCTTTGAGACCTATGGGACAAAAGCGCTATAGAAATGGTATTGTTATTTTCATATATGTACTGTAATGCTGTCCAGTCCTAGCAGCTCTAGGTTCTGCATTAAAGAAAATCTGTAATGAAAAAAAAAAAAAAACTCTCCTGGGGGTACTCTCCTCAGGTGGGGGAAGCCTCCGGATCCTATTAAGGCTTCCCCCATCCTCCTCTGTCCTACGACGGAGAAAATCCTCCCGGAGCAGCGGCGATGTAAATATTTACCTTTTGGCTCCAGCCCAGGCGCAGTATCTGCTCTTCCCACGGAGATGGCCGAAAATAGCCGATCTCTGACAGGCTGCTCTACTGCGCAGGCGCAAGTCTCCTGCGCAGTAGAGTAGACCCGATGGAGATCGGCTTTTTTCGCCCATCTCCGTCAGAAGAGCCGCAACAGCGCCCCCGCTGGAGCCCGAAAAGGTAAATATTGCACAGGCTGTCTGATTTGTCGCCTGTGCGTTCCGGGGGCTGCAGCGAGACCGTCGTGGGACACAGGAGGATGGGGGAAGCCTCAATAGGGTCCAGAGGCTTCCCCCTACTGAGGTGAGTACCCCCCAGGAATTTTTTTGCAGTACAGTTTCTCTTTAACCACTTGAGGACCCACCCTTTACCCCCCCCCCCCCTTAAGGACCAGCGCTGTTTTAGCTGATCTGTGCTGGGTGGGCTCTACAGCCCCCAGCACAGATCAGGGTGCAGGCAGAGCGACCAGATCGCCCCCCTTTTTTCCCCACTAGGGGGATGATATGCTGGGGGGGTCTGATCGCTCCTGCCTGCCTGGGTGTTGTGGGGGGGGCACCTCAAAGCCCCCCTCCGCGGCGAAATTCCCCCCCCTCCCTCTCCTCCCTCCCTTCCCTGGAGATCCGAGGCTGCACAGGAGCGGATCTGTCCTGTGCAGCCTCTAACAGGCTCCTGCCTGTCATGTGACAGCGATCCCCAGCCGCTGATTGGCCGGGGATCGCTCATCTGGTACAACGCTGCTACTGTTAGCAGCTTTGTACGGATGTAAACAAAGCGGATTATTTCCGCTTGTGTTTACATTTAGCCTGCGAGCCGCGATCAGCGGCCCGCAGGCTATTCACGGAGCCACCCGCCGTGAATTGACAGGAAGCAGCCGCTCGCGCGAGCGGCTTCTTCCTGATTAATTAGCTTGCAGCCGGCGACGCAGAACTGCGTCGCTGGTCCTGCAGCTGCCACTTTGCCGACGCGCGGTATGAGTGCGCGGTCGGCAAGTGGTTAAGCATGGCTACCGCCAGAGGGAAGCTGTTCCTAAGCCAGGAAGGTTTTTTTTGCTATTGACCGGTATCTTACTCTTGAATGCATACGTTGGAAGATGGAGTGAGCAACTGGCGTTCAGGAAATCCTTTTGAAAACAAAGACAACCCAAAGAATCCCCCATGAGGAGATGGACTAGCCTACAACCTGTCAGTTCTGTTAGATTTTAACTGCTCACTTTTTCCTTGTAGTGGTCTTTTAGGGCTTGTTCACACCTAGGGCGTTATGCTTTTTTTTTATTTTTTTTAGTGCTGGCGATTTAATAAACGCTTAGGCTCCTTGCACACTGCATGCGGTTCCGATTTTTAAATCCGATTCCGACTTTTAATCGTTACTGCATGCTGCGTTTTTGACTCCGTTTTTCTGTTGAATGCATTCAGGGAAAAAAAATCGGAATTGTAAATCTGAATCAGAAACCGCATTGGCAGTGTGCAGGGAGCCTAAAAATCGCTTGTGCAATGAACCCTTAGGGGACAGTTCACATCTGAGCGTTTTATCTGCTTTCCGCTAAGCAAAAGCGTTGCATGTACCATTTTTTAGGCTCCATTCACACTAGAGCGTTTTGCTGCGATTTTGGAAAAACGCTCAAACGCTAGCGCTTTTTAAAAGCGCTAGCGTAATGAAACCCAATGGGCCCATTCTTGGGCGATTGGTGCTAATCGCCACAAATCACCCAAAACCGCCAAACGCAAACGCGTAGCCTGCACCATTTTCAGGCGATTTCCAGGCGATCGAGTTTCAGTGCTATAGAAGCGCAAAACGCGATCGCGCCAAAATCGCCGCAGTGTTTAGTGATTTAGTGTTTAGTGATTCCGGCGTTTTGAAAACGCAGGTGTGAATAGAGCCTTAGGGTGTTTTTGCTACAATGGAAGGTATAGGAAAAGCACAAAACTCTCACAAAATCGCTTTATGCGGTGACTGCGTTCGCGCCTTTAAGAATAAATGCATTGTATTTATTCTTTTCCGGGTCAAAGAGTTCACTTGCGTCAGGACGTGAAAAAAATGGCTCTGCAAAAGTGCTTTGAAAAACCTTTTACAAAAAAAAAATCACTCTCAAAATCGCAAAATGCTGGCCTCGGCGATTGCGGTTTTAGCTGTGAACAAAACCTTAAACAAATGGGGCAGAGCTGTGCAAGATGGAACTCTTGCATAATACATATGATCAGCCTTACTAAGAACCACATACGCTAAAAACATAGAAATGACAAAAGGGAAAAAAAAAGGAAGAAGACGGTAAGGGGAATTCTGCAGCAATGTTTGCTAAAATTCATGCAATGCATATAGTGAGCCTGGAGGGATTTAATGTTGTCTTATTAATGCTGGAGCTTCACTTATCAGACAGAAGAAATGACTAAGCTCCTGTTAGCTCCATAAGCTACAACATTCTTATCCACTAATGCCAGCACTGCATAATTGTGATACAGAATACATATATAAGAGAAGGGATTAGGAACTGTTTCTGAAAACAGAACAAAAGGTATTTGCAGTTTTAACAAAGCCCAGCTGTCCCAACAAGAACGTGCACAGCTGCAGATAGCGGGAGGCTGGTCCTGCCCCAAATGCTTACTTTTCATTTTTGGACATTTAAAGAGCTCCACTAAGCACGGTTAGGTAAGGAGCACACTTACAACTGCGGAAAACTGCCACAGTTTTCAGCATAAGAGTTATTGTTTGAAATGCGCAGTGCACTGCGCCATCCACGGCAGTTGAACTGTGGTGAAGGAGAAATTGCACGCCGTGCGCAATTCTCAGCTGCAGTCAGTTTGCTTTATTCAAGTACCCAAAAATCCAAAATCACATTTAAGAATAAGGCTGCCTACATACTGTATATGCTCGACTACAAGTCTAGAAATGTAAAGTGACTCTGAGCTCTAAAAATAAACAAAATTGGTACTTACCTGGGGCTTTCTGCAGCCCACCGTAGGCTGGGAGGTCCCTCGGCATGGTCCTGGCTCCTCTCCTGGTGCCTCCGCCCCATACCACACCGCCGACACGTCAGGCTCCCAACACCTGAACCTGGACGCTCTTCGTCATGACGTCGGCCGCTGCGCGTCGGCACGATTTAACCATGCAGTACTGTCACGCCGGCCACCTTGATGACATGCAGCGGCCGACGTGATGACGAAGAGCCTCCTGATTCAGGAAGTGGGAGCCCGACACCCGGCTCGGGTGTCGGCGGTGCGGTATGCGGCGGAGGGACCAGGAGAGAAGCCAGGACCACGCCGGGGGACCTCCCGAATTACGGTGGGCTGCAGGAAGCCCCAGGAAAGTACCAATTTCATTTATTTTTTAGAGGTCAGGGTCCCTTTAAGTCTGATTTACTAAATAAAAGTATAGGGGTCGACTTATACACAAGTCACGGACCACTCTGAGCCCACGGAGTAATGTGTGTAACTATTGGTGACATTCCCATTTACCCTTGATAAGGGAAATGGCAGGAAAAACCCAGGTCTGAAAGTCCTGGCCACAACAATTAACAGGGAAAGGGGCAGAGGGGAAATACTGGGCTGCAGGAGGGCAGGGGGGGAGGTGGGGGGTTTGAATACTTGCTGCAGTTTGGGCCCTAGAGGAGGAATTGTCTGCACTTAAGGGACAGGAGGGGTTAATGGCTTCAATATTGTATGCAGAGCAGTCATTAACCCCTCCTGGGCTCCAAGTGCAGCCATTAACTTTGCTGAGTAGACTTATACTCGAGTCAGTAAAAAAATCCAGCTTAACCCTCCTGGCGGTCAATTGTTCTGCGACTGCGCAAGGTTTTTTAAGCCTAATTTTTTTTTATTTTTTTTTTAATCATTTAGCTAGCCTAGTGCTAGCTACATGATTCCCCCCTCCCTGTGGCCTCCCTCCCACCCCTCCGACTGCCGCCGGCCATCAAGCCCATCCGGAAAACCCGTTCTAAACGTGATTTCCTTCAGGGCTTCCCCTGCTGCCATGGCAACGAACGGAGAGACGTCATTGACGTCGTGATGTCACAGGGAGTCCTGATCCACCCCATAGCACAGCCTGGCGGCGATTGGCCAGGCTGCGCAAGGGGTATGCGGGGGAGGGGGGCCCTGTATTTCGGCGGGTAGCTGCGCATCGGCGGGGATCGACCCGAACATGCAGCAAGCAAAGTGCTCAGCTCAGCGGGGTTACCGCCAAGAAGGTTAAGCGGGTCAAATATTGGAGTCCACTTATATTCAAGGATATACGGTATTTGATTTTGCGTGCGGATCTACTTTTCAACCTCCTAATTTTATCGGATCAAAGGAGAATCGGTACAGCAGCATGGCCACCCATCAATCTTTCGATCAATTGCAAGCTGAACTCAGTCGAAAGAAATGGAAAATCTTAGTAGCAAGGGCTCGATCAAGCGCATAGCAGTAACGGCAATGGACATCGCTATGCCTGACGGACGCCCAGCTGGAGTCCCACAAGTGTATACGTGTCCCTCCTATGCTTTTTTTGCAGGGTTACAGGCCCACCTGTCTTGCTGCCACAAATCCTGGCCCCCTGACACGGGCATCACCGAGAGTGCCTGCACCACATGACAGTGGCGCATGTAGTAGTGGTGTCGCCAGAGTCAGGTGGTACAGGCACTCGCTGTAACATTGGACACCACATATACACTTCTGGGGTGGCAGAAGGATAATTTCCAATAGATTTCAGCATTGCAGTGTGTGGGCAGGCAATAGATCTCTCTCTGATCAGACCAAAAATAGAGATGTTTCAGTGAACACGTCAGATTTAGAGAGATTAGGATCCCTAATCTTGCTAAATCCGATGTGTTAACTGAAACATGCCATTCTGTAGGAATTTGTTATATTTGTACATACATTTTATATACCACTAGTAGACCTAAGCCCGTTTAAAAACGGGCTCTAGGTCTCTCTCACCGCTCGCCCCGTCCATGCATGCGCACCCGCCCAGGATGATGATGCAGGGACAGTAAGGCCCCATTCACACTAGAGCGTTTTGTTGCGTTTTCGGCCAAAAACGTGAAACTCAAACGTGTCGCCTGCACCATTTTCAGGCATTTCAGTGCTATAGAAGCGCTAAACGCGATCGCGCCAAAATCGCCGCAGTGTTCAGTGATTTTTTCGCGTGAAATCGCGGAAAAATCACTCCTGCAAAACTGAAAACGCAAGTGTGAATGGGGCCTTCGGGTTTTATTACATAGGATAATGAAGGAGAACATAGCAGTCACTGTCTTTCACCATCATGAAGGTTGGAAATTGAAGAGCAAGTTGAGCTATAGTAATGTTTAATGTATATACTCAAGTATAAGCCTAGAAATTTAGGTCTGACTCACTAAATGAAAATATAGGGGTCGGCTTATACACGAGTCATGGGCAACACTGAGCACACTGATTAATTTGTGTACTAATAGTGACATTCCCATTTGCAGCAATATACCCTGTGGTAAGTGACACTTTCTTGATTAAGGATATGGCAAGAAATCACAGGTCTGAAAGTCCTGCCCGCAACAATTAACCTCCTTGGCGGTATTGACGAGCTCATCTCGTCAATGGCCGCTGGAGGGCGCCACTCAGGCCCCACTGGGCCGATTTTGATCATTTTTTTTTTTTAAACACGCAGCAAGCATTTTGCTTGCTGCGTGTTCAGGTTGATCGCCCCCGCTCGCCGCCGATCCGCCATTACCCGACGCGAAAGTGCCCCCCCATCAGCGTCATCACGCTCGTCGCCATGGCGATGGGGGAAGCCCTAAAGGAAATCCCGTTCAGAACGGGCTTTCCGGACGGGCATACGCGCCGGCGGCGCTCAGAGGGGTGGGAGGGATGCCGCAGGGAGGGGGGAAATCGTGTAGCTAGCGCTAGGCTAGCTACATGATTTAAAAGAAAAAAAAAAATAGTGCTGCGCCGCCACCCTGCCGATCTTAATAGAACGCCAGGGTGGTAGGACAGGGGGAAAATACTGGGCTGCAGTAAGGGGAGGGAATAATTGCTACACTTGGGGGCCTGAAGGAGTTATTGGCTGCAGTCCCTGAGAGCAGCTGTCAATTTTTCCTGGTCCTAAAGTGCAGGAATTAACTTTGCTGGGTAGACTTATACCAGAGTCAATAGAAAATTCCAGCTTAAAGAGACACTGAAGCGAAAAAAAATGATGATATTATGATTTGTATGTGTAGTACAGCTAAGAAAAAAAACATTAAGATCAGATACATCAGTCTAATTGTTTCCAGTACAGGAAGAGTTGAGAAACTCCAGTTGTTCTCTCTATGCAAAAAAGCTATTAAGCTCTCCGACTAACTTAGTCGTGGAGAGGGCTGTTATCTGACTTTTATTATCTCAACTGTAATTGAACTGTTTACTTTTCCTCTGCTAGAGGAGAGTTCATTACTTCACAGACTGCTCTGAAAGACTCATTTTGAATGCTGAGTGTTGTGTAATCTGCACATATTATAGAGTGATGCAATGTTAGAAAAAACACTATATACCTGAAAATAAAAATATGAGAATATTTTCTTTGCTGCTAATCTTCTAGTAATTATTCATAGTACACAACCAATTCATTATATCATATTTTTTTTTTCGCGTCAGTGTCTCTTTAAGAGGGTCGAATATTGGAGTCGACTTATACATGAGGTGGACTTGTATTTGAGTATATACAGTACCTTTACGACGCACACCATTCGCAAAGGGATGTGGTATAATGCGCACGTTGGGGGCTCCAGCACAGTTTGATGAGAAATGGTGTTCGCTGTCCATAGCGGTATTATATTACAACACGCTGTCTGCGGACTTCCATGTTAGTATGCAGATCACACCATGTGCAGTGCGTTACAACTGATAGCACCACATGTAGAGCTTGATAAACCGTGATAACTCAAATATCAAACCTTATCAAAGATCACACCTTATAAAAAGATATCACACTTTATTAAAGTTAACACGCCTTATCAGAGTAGCATAGCGAGCGCTTCAAACTTTTGCCTGCTAATTGACAATAGCACTCGTCCTGCCCTGAGCCCCTGCAGGTTCGTAGCGCTCGCTATGCTACTCTGATAAGGTGTGATATCTTTTCATAAGGTGTGATATTTGAGTTATCACACGCAATCGTCGTCCTGCCGCGTTTTGTATGCGATTGAGCTGTACTATAATGGGTATAGTAGCTCAATCGCAATCGCATGGTGGAAATTGATCGCATTTCATAGTGGAAAAGAGCCCTAAGATGGCGTGATCGCCGTCTATTTACATGTACATGTAGACTGGTGAGTGATCGGCTGTCATAGGCTGAAGCCTATGACAGCTGATCACCCTGATTGGCTGGCAGGGGGAGGGAGGAAGAGATAAGGGGAACGCAAATAAAAAAAAAAAAAGCAAAATTTATTAAAAATAAATATATATAAAAAAAAAAAAAAAAAAAACCAACAACAACAACAACAACAACAGTGGAGCGATCAGACCCCACCAACAGAGAGCTCTGTTAGTGGGGAGAAAAGAGGGGGGGGGGGGAATCACTAGTGTGCTCTGTTGTGCAGTCCTGCAGCTTCGCCTTAAAGCTGCAGTGGCCAATTAACAATAAAAAGGCCTGGTCTTTAGGGGGGTTTAACATTGCGGTCCTCAAGTGGTTAAACCGCCAAGACCAACATTGATGTATTTTCTTTGAAACTAACGAGCAGATCAATAAAAAGCATCTGACTAATCTGCACAAGAGTTCAAGGGGCAATGACCCCCAAAAAGTGAAATATGAGACAAGTAGTCCTCCGGTTTAGACTTTATGGGCAGCATGTGTATAATATGAGATAATTTTATCTGGAGCTGTTACACATCAGCCCAGCAGTCTGCCCCATCTCTCCTAGTAGTATTGATTGACTGATGTAGCGCAGACCAGCAGAAGCCTTCCCTCTGGACGACACAGGCAAGGTTACAGTCGCCCACCACAAGGTAATTACAGAAATATTGAAACAATAAA
This sequence comes from Hyperolius riggenbachi, assembly GCF_040937935.1. Classification (NCBI taxonomy): domain Eukaryota; kingdom Metazoa; phylum Chordata; class Amphibia; order Anura; family Hyperoliidae; genus Hyperolius; species Hyperolius riggenbachi. The sequence continues at coordinate 609,280,647 of NC_090646.1, read as the reverse complement.
ATTTGAAGTTACGAGTGATGGGATTTTAAGTGTATCTGACGGAGGGGGATGCTGATGGATTAAGATGAAATCGCAGTACGGCTTTCTTCTGCGCATAAAGCTTTCAAGTTTATTGACACGAGCTTGACTCCCCGAGGAGAAAGAGTCGATGAAGGAAAGAAATAATCAATATTCTCACATCTTCCCATTCAAAAAAGCCAACGGTAAAGCTTATGTATGTAAACAAAGGAGCCTCCAGCCACAAATAGTTCACCTCGAACCGCTGCAAGAATCAATCATTCATTATGTGAGATGAAAATGTAAATGAGCAGAGAGACCGGAGACTTCCCTCAACAAGAAAGCCAGTCAGAAGAATCCTGCTCATGTTTAAAGAGTTCCAAAAAGCCTAGTTCACTGGAGAACGGGGATGGAAGGCTTAGAGTGTAAATTATACTCCCCTTCTGTTTAAACTGATGACCTACCAGAGGTTTGGTAATAATGGTTGTGGCAAAATTCCTTTGTAGAGACGAGCAGAATATTCAGGAGTTTTTCTTTTTTCACCAGAAGCAGAATTCTTCCAAATACCAGTTAAAGAGGACCTAAACCTTCCACAGGAGAGAAGGAAACTATAAAACTCCTTAGTCCGTTTTATAGACCAATGAAAATCCTCAGGGTAGGTTTTTAATTGGACTAGACCACGGACCGATGGTAACCCCAGCAGGTGGTTCAGATACTTTGCCAGGCCTCCCAGAATGCAAGAGCGACGGAGTGCCACGGACACAGGTAGGGATGAAGCCGGGGGTGCGTGGCTGAGCTGCTGGGGAGGCAGGCACAGATGGGCCAGTCATACCGGCAAAGAAACAGAGGGTAGCAGTGTGCAGCGGCGGTAGGCTCTGAAGGTCTCCTTAATAATGGATGCTCCCAGCTGGATTAATGCACCCAAGTTTTTTTTTCATAACTGTACCAGTGCGAAGGCTATTAGGATCAGTTGACTGATTTTAGAACTCGCCAGCGCTTAGAGTCGGCTAGGGCCCTCTGTTTACTAGTTAGCCAGCAAGAAAACTACTGCAATCACCGATGCACAACAGTGCTATAAGGATCATTTTGGACATTTTTTTTTTCTTTTCAGCAGCGCACAGGCCAATACAGCTGACAGGCATGAAAATAGCCATTAGCTATGGGTCAATAACAACAACTGACAAAAAGCAGAGCAGTAACATGGCCTGCAATCACTGGCACACAAGGGAATGTATCCATTTATCTAAAATTTCAGGTAAACCTACGAAGCTGCTAATCTTTTGGTATAAATGACAGAGAGGCTCTTAGAAGGTGTTTGCATACATGTTCGCATACACTGCAGAGTCCTGGGAGCTCTATAGCCTGGAGACCTCATAATGTGAGTGTCAGCTTCACGCACTGATCTAACGCTTACAGCGTCTTTTCTCATGCCTTAAATCTGCTCTGGCAAGCACAGATCAAAAATACCATCAATAACCTTTGTGTGAAATAAGGCTTAGGCAGCTATAAATAAGTATATGATTCAGCTTTTAGGTTGAGGATGCCACTGGTGTCCAAACTGCATCATCTTAACTGTTCAGACTGCAAGGGGGCAGTGCGCAGTCTGAATCTGCATGAGATAATGGCAGCCTACAGCAACGACAATCAATGGTAAAGGAAATAACCAGTACGGTGTTCTCTCCAGGCTTTGGTGAGCACCCGGCTGTCATCTGCTTGCCTGCTCATCCTCCTCCTATGTGGTAAGCAGAGTTGCGCTAGCCCTGCAAACCCCAACCCCCCTCGCACACCACCCGGCTACTTTTTCATGCCGCCTGGATGACAAAAAAAGTTCTGGGGAGAACACTGCAGTATCTGGGCTACTTGCTAGAATTTTTCCAAGTGATTTGATATCAGCTAATCAAGGCACTTACAAATTTGACAAACAACTACTCTGTGCCTACAGTAAACTCGGCTCTGCCTGTTAAGTAAGCCAGCACCTATTCAGTAGGAGACCTTGGGCAAGACTCCCTAACACTGCTACTGCCTATAGAGCGCGTCCTAGTGGCTGCAGCTCTGGCGCTTTGAGTCCGCCAGGAGAAAAGCGCAATATAAATGTTCTGTGTTTGTTGGTTGTTTGTTGTTTTAAACTAGGAAAACATTGTTGCCCAGCCCAGCTCTATATAAAATGTTTATTTCATTTAAATATCAAGTAAAGAAAGACTCCAACCTATTGAGTCCTTACTAATAATAAGAATAATGCCAACATTTGCATAGTACTTTTCTCCCGCCGGACAAAGCGCTTGAGAGCTGCAGCTACTAAGGGTGTGCTCAGTAGGCTACACTGCGGTGTTAGGGAGTACTGGCCTACTAAATAGGAAGAGCCGAGATTCATACCCAGGTCTCCTATGCCAGAGGCGGTGCCCTTAACCAGTACACTATCCAGGCACTCCACCTGCAGTCCGTATTCCCATGATATGGAATTCTCCTCATGTACTGCCAGTCCATCCAGAAAGCATGTAACAGTCTTACACAGAGACAATGATAACAATATTTTGTTTATTTTGTTTTCCTAAAATGAGGTATAGGGGAAATTTGAATTTGGTATATACGGTATTTTTATAAACATGGGGAAAAATTGTAAAATATTTTGAAGAGTGGATGAATTTTTATTTTTTCTCACCATTAGGAGTATATTAAGTATTTTGAGAAATTACATAATTTCTTTACTCCAGCACCACAGGCACTGCCATAAACAGGAAATGGAGGCTTCATTACAAGGACCAAATGTAAATTGTGTTACAAAGAAATTCATTTACTTAATAAATTCTGTAAAAAAAAAAAAAAAATCTATTATGATTCCTGTATAGAAGTGATCATTACAAGAACAGGACCTATAAAGAGCTAACAGCGCCCTGGTGCGGTCAAGACCTCTGCAACCCCTATTGCTACACCACTGCGTGTCAACATGTGCGATTCTGACAAAGCACTGCAGGTGTTAACGGATGCCAAAGCACAACTAATGAAATGTGAGAGGTTCATAAACTTGGAATTACACCAGGTTACAGTGCGCAAAACACTGTTACAATACAACAGGTCAGTCTGAAAGCACTTTTCTGTCAGGCATAAAAAAATGTATTTTTATCTGGCAAACAAGTAATAAGGATGCTAACCAGGCAATCCAAAAGTTAAAATCACTATTACTTTTCTTGTTGATAAATGATCATTCCCCAGTTTACCTGACTCTTACTTGGTACAAACAAAATTTGGTACACACAAAAAAAAAAAAAAAAGGAAGTTGCAGGGCATGCTGGGTTGTCCTTTTTTGCTCCTCTATTTCCCCTCAGACTTCACTAATGCAGCCTGATTGGCTGAAGCCTCTTTCCCTCCTGTTTTCCGCTCCTACACCTCTGTTCCTCTCTGACTGGTCAATATTTCTCATGCTGAGACAATGCACCTTCTATAGTGGAGGCAATGGATACACAATCAGGCAGAGGAGATTAAGTGAGGAAATGACATCAGCATTGGCTTCAAAATAGCTACACTTAAAAAGGGAAATGCCAAGAAGGGTTTTCTCTTTTTTTATTGTAGAAAAATCACTAAAATCAAAAACCGTGGACAGCGCAATACATAGTTATGTAAGTACAGTAAGTATTTATCTACTTATATATGTTTTTTTTCTGAGATAGTATGGCTGACAGTTCCTCTTTAATGCATCAGAGCAGCCCACATTCCAAAGGTCACAAAGGGGGTGCTGGTGCTTATGCGTCTCACCACCTTTCTTTGGCACCTACTGCAAGTCATCCCATCCGTGATCTGAGAATTGCCAGGACCTGGACCTTAACCACTTGAGGACCACAGTCTTTTCGCCCCTTAAAGCCAATGGGTACCATTTCTAAAAACAAAAAGTCAGATACTCACCTAAGGAGAGGGAAGGCTCGGTCCTAATGAGCCTTCCCTCTCCTCTCCCGGTGCCCTTGGTGCTGCGCTGGCTCCCCCGTTCGCGTCCGCCGCCGCAGGGACTTCGGAGGTCTTCGGGAGCACTCGGGCTTCCGAAGACGGGCCGCTCCATAATACGTACGCGCGAGTGCGTCATAGAGGGCGCTCACGCATGCGTAGTATGGAGCGGCCGTGTCCTCGGGAGCCCGAGTGCTCCCGAAGCATTACGAAAGCTCCCTTCAGCATGCAGAAGCGGCAGTATTTGACCGAACTGGTCGAATACTGCCACGGGGGATCCTGCGCGGGACCGGGCGAGGAGAGGGAAGGCTCATTAGGACCGAGCCTTCCCTCTCCTTAGGTGAGTATCTGACTTTTTGTTTTTAAAAAACGGTAAACATTCACTTTAAGGACCAGAGCCTTTTTCTCCATTCAGACCACTGCAGCTTTCACGGTTTATTGCTTGGTCATACAACCTACCACCTAAATGAATTTTACCTCCTTTTCTTGTCACTAATACAGCTTTCTTTTGGTGCTATTTGATTGCTGCTGCGAGTTTTAGTTTTTATTATATTCATCAAAAAAAGACATGAATTTTGTGAAAAAAAATGATTCTTTTTTTACTTTCTGTGCTGACATTTATCAAATAAACATTTCTGTATACATTTTTGTCCAAATTTATTGTGCTACATGTCTTTGATAAAAAAAAAAATCCATTCAGTGTATATTTATTGGTTTGGGTAAAAGTTATAGCGTTTACAAACTATGGTGCCAAAAGTGAATTTTCCCATTTTGAAGCATCTCTGACTTTTCGGACCACCTGTCATGTTTCATGAGGTGCTAAAATTCCAGGATAGTATAAATACCCCCCAAATGACCCCATTTTGGAAAGAAGACATCCCAAAGTATTCACTGAGAGGCATGGCGAGTTCATAGAAGATTTTATTTTTTTGTCACTTCTAACTTGCGACAAAAAAAAATGAAATCTGCCACGGACTCACTATGCTCCTCTCTGAATACCTTGAAGTGTCTACTTTCCAAAATGGGGTCATTTGTGGGATGTATTTACTGTCCTGGCATTTTGGGGGGTGCCTAATTGTAAGCACCCCTGTAAAGCCTAAAGGTGCTCATTGGACTTTGGGCCCCTTAGCGCAGTTAGGCTGCAAAAAAAGTGCCACACGTGGTATTGCCGTACTCAGGAGAAGTAGTATAATGTGTTTTGGGGTGTATTTTTACACATACCCATGCTGGGTGGGAGAAATCTCTCTGTAAATGACAATTTTTTGATTTTTTTCACACACACAATTGTCCATTTCTCCCACTCAGCATGGGTATGTGTAAAAATACAACCCAAAACACATTATACTACTTCTCCTGAGTACTGCGATATGACATGTGTGGCACTTTTTTTGCATCCTAACTGCGCTAAGAGGCCCAAAGTCCAATGAGTACCTTTAGGATTTCACAGGTCATTTTGCGACATTTGGTTTCAAGACTATTTCTCACGGTTTAGGGCCCCTAAAATGCCAGGGCAGTATAGGAACCCCACAAATGACCCCATTTTAGAAAGAAGACACCCCAAGGTATTCCGTTAGGAGTATGGTGAGTTCATAGAAGATTTTATTTTTTGTCACAAGTTAGCAGAAATTGATTTGAATTGTTTTTTTTTTTTTTTTAACAAAGTGTCATTTTCCGCTAACTTGTGACAAAAAAAATTTCTTCTATGAACTCACCATACTCCTAACAGAATACCTTGGGGTGTCTTCTTTCTAAAATGGGGTCATTTGTGGGGTTCCGATACTGCACTGGCATTTTAGGGGCCCTAAACCGTGAGTAGTCTTGAAACCAAATGTCGCAAAATGACCTGTGAAATCCTAAAGGTACTCATTGGACTTTGGGCCCCTTAGCGCACTTAGGGTGCAAAAAAGTGGCACACATGTGGTACCGCCATACTCAGGAGAAGTAGTATAATGTGTTTTGTGGTATATTTTTACACATACCCATGCTGGGTGGGAGAAATCTCTGTAAATGACAAATTTCTGATTTTTTTTGTACACACAATTGTCCATTTACATAGAGATTTCTCCCACCCAGCATGGGTATGTGTAAAAATACACCCCAAAACACATTATACTACTTCTCCTGAGTACGGCGATACCACATGTGTGGCACTTTTTTGCAACCTAGGTGCGCTAAGGGGCCTAACGTCCTATTCACAGGTCATTTTGAGGCATTTAGATTCTAGACTACTCCTCACGGTTTAGGGCCCCTAAAATGCCAGGGCAGTATAGGAACCCCACAAGTGACCCCATTTTAGGAAGAAGAAACTCCAATGTATTCCGTTAGGAGTATGGTGAGTTCATAGAAGATTTTTTTTTTTGTCACATGTTAGCGGAAATTGACACTTTGTGGGAAAAAAAACAATTAAAATCCATTTCCGCTAACTTGTGACAAAAAATAAAATCTTCTATGAACTCACCATACTCCTAACGGAATACCTTGGGGTGTCTTTTCTAAAAAGGGGTCACTTGTGGGGTTCCTATACTGCCCTGGCATTTTACGGGCCCAAAACCGTGAGTAGTCTGGAAACCAAATGTCTCAAAATGACTGTTCAGGGGTATAAGCATCTGCAAATTTTGATGACAGGTGGTCTATGAGGGGGCGAATTTTGTGGAACCGGTCATAAGCAGGGTGGCCTCTTAGATCACAGGTTGTATTGGGCCTAATCTGATGGATAGGAGTGCTAGGGGGGGGGGGGTGACAGGAGGTGATTGATGGGTGTCTCAGGGGGTGGTTAGAGGGGAAAATAGATGCAATCAATGCACTGGGGAGGTGATCGGAAGGGGGTCTGAGGGTTTGGCAGAGTGCTCAGGAGCCCATACGGGGCAAATTAGGGCCTGCTCTGATGGGTAGGTGTGCTAGGGGGTGACAGGTGGTGACAGGAGGTGATTGATGGGTGTCTCAAGGTGTGATTGGAGGAGGAAAATAGATGCAAGCAATGCACTGGTGAGGTGATCAGGGCTGGGGTCTGAGGGCATTCTGAGGGTGTGGGCGGGTGATTGGGTGCCCTAGGGGCAGATAGGGGTATAATCTGATGGGTAGCAGTGACAGGTGGTGACAGGGGGTGATTGATGGGTAATGAATGGGTAATTAGTGGGTGTTTAGAGGAGAGAACAGATGTAAACAATGCACGTGGGAGGTGATCTGACGTCGGGTCTGCGGGCGATCTGATGGTGTGTGTGGGTGATCAGATTGACTGCAAGGGGCAAGTTAGGGGCTGATTGATGGGTGGCAGTGACAGGGGGTGATTGATGGGTGATTGACAGGTGATCAGTGGGATATTACAGGGAAGAACAGATGTAAATAATGCACTGGGGAATTGATAAGGGGGGGTCTGAGGGCAATCTGAGCGTGTGGGCGGGTGATTGGGTGCCCGCAAGGGGCAGATTAGGGTCTAATCTGATGGTTAACAGTGACAGAAAAGTGATAGGGTGTGATTGATGGGTGATCAGTGGGTTAATACAGGGGGGATAGATGCATACAGTACACAGGGAGGGGGGGGTCTGGGGAGAATCTGAGGGATGGGGGGTGATCAGGAGTCCCCAGAGGGCAGTTTAGGGCATAAAAAAAAAATAGCATTGACAGATAGTGACAGGGAGCGATTGATGGGTGATTAGGGGGGTGATTGGGTGCAAACAGAGGTCTGGGGGGTGGGCGTCTGAGGGGTGCTGTGGGCGATCAGGGGGCAGATCAGTGTGGGACCACCAGGGCAGGAGGCAGCCTGTATAATACGCTTTGTATACATTACAAAGCATATTATACGCTTCCTATGCGGCGATCGTCGGGTTAACAACCCACCGGCGCTTCCGATTGGCCGGCGGGTTGGTGACGCGGGTGGGCGGAGCCTATTGCCGGAGGATGCGGGCAGCAGCCACATGAGGACCCGCCGCCGATGGGCGTATTGCGGTCGTTTAGGCCCAGCCTTTGCCGCCGCCCATCGGCTGGGGGCAGTCCTCAAGTGGTTAAAAAACTACCACATTGCTGTTCCTACGGCAATGCAATGTCATATTTATTTCTTTTTTAACAAAAAGTTTCCAGGCAGCCCTGTCTCTAATACTTTTAGCCATAGACCCTGAACAAGCATGCAGCAGATCAGGAGTTTCTGACATTCTGACAAGATTAGCTGCATGCTTGTTTGTTGTGTGATTCAGACACTTCTGCAGCCAAGTAGATCAGCAGGGCTGCCAGGCAACTGGTATCGTTTAAAAGGAAATATATATGGCAGCCTCCTTTTGTTACAGTTAATGGGACTTTGCTTGCACCTTGAAATCTGCCAGGAACACTCACGCCCTGCCCGATGTACAGTAGAGACAGGCCGTAATCTGCTAGATTGACTCGGATGTATGTAATCTGTAGTAAAGACAGGGGAGCAAGCACAGCTAATAAGTTTCTGAAAGGTCACAGCCAATAATTGCATTTTAATTTTGTTGAGTCAGTTCCAGCTGTCAGTGTTTGCATGGAATAATCAGAGCGCTCTACCCATGTGAGTGACATCTACCCAAAAGGCTGACAGCTGCTTCATTAGACATCAGCTCACACAGACGACACATTGCTGCAATATACGCTGCTACAGGAAAGATTGTGGTACATATTTTTTATTTTACTTAAAGAGGCACTGTAGTGACCTATAATAGAACGCAGTAAATCATTCAGGATACCCATTTGAATTATTTTGGTTTCAGCAGCATAAAGAAACTGTATCGCTATAGTGCTGTATAGTGGTATGCAGCAGGGTGGCGTAATGGTTAGCACTCTCGCCTTGCAGGGCTGGGGGTCCCGGGTTTCAATCCCAGCCACATCAACATCTGCAAGGAGTCTGTATGTTCTCCCTTAATCATAATATATTCACAATGATAATGCTCTGCGATGTAAATCTTAGTCTGTTTAATATGCAGAATTTTTTCTCCTAGAGAGCATTCTGGAGACCAGATACTGGCTTCAGAACAGTGAGTAGCCAAACATTCCGTAGAGCTGCACCTGCCAACACTAAAGAGGTCATCACCTTTGGTAAATTTCAAAATGTTAATAAGGGAAAGGAAAAGGTGAGGGAAGATTTTACAATGGGCAAATGCTGTAAAAAAGAACTAATTACTAGCTGATGACCCGGCGTTGCCCGGGTATGTATTTGGTTGGTGTTGGCTCCGCCCACTTTTTCTAACCCTAACACAAACACTCATTGACCAAGTTTGTGAGCCTTGGCATCAATAATCTGTATATTCCCATAGAAATTAAATCAGATTGGCGGTTTGTGACTCCGCCCCTTTCCAGCATGTGAACCTCAGTCACCCAACTGTAGCAGGTTTGAGGCATCTGCTACTAAGTGTAAAAATGGCAGCAATTTTAATATTCCCCTTGAAAATCAACAGGTGAATTTTGATTGGCTATCATAGGCTCCACCCACTACCCTGATTATTAATCTCAGTCACCCAGTGAACAACTGGGCAAAGTTTGAGAACCCTGCCATTAACAGTGTAAGAAGGCCTGCAGTTTATATTTTCCGAGTGAAATTTGTTTTAGGCTGTCCACTTTTTGTAACCTGGACACACAGTCACTCAATGACCAAGTTTGTGAGCTTTCGGTTCCTTGGCATCAATAAAAACAAGATTGGCTGTTTGTGTCTCCACCCTTTTTAAAATTTGAACCCCAGTAACCCAATGACCAACTGTACCAGGTTTGAGGCTTGTGCCATTAACCGTGCAAGAATGGCAGCAATGTAAATATTCTCCTTGAAAATCAACAGGTGAATTTTGATTGGCTCTTGTAGGCTCCACCCATTGTCCCAGTGACCAGCTGCGCAAAGTTTGAAAACCCTGCCATTAACAGTAAGAATGGCTGCAGTTTATATTTGACCAGTGAAATTAGTTTTTGGACCCGCCCACTTTTTTTAACTGAGAGTCACTCAACGACCAAATTTGTGAACTTTCAGGTTCCTGGCATCAAAAATGTGTGAAAGGAAGCAGTTTATCCACCAAGGAAATCTGATTGGCTGTTTGTGGCCCTGCCCCTTTAGTAAACTTGGACCCCAGTCACCCAATGACAGACTGTAGCAAGTTTGAAGCCTCTGCCATTAACAGTGTAAGAATGGCAGCAGTTTAAATATTCCCCTTAAATATTCCCCTTAAAAATCTTAATCTCATTCACCCAGTGACCGAGTGTGCCAAGTTTGAAAACCCTGCGATTAACAGTCTAAAAATGGCTGCAGTTTACATTTTCCCATTAAAGATGAAAGGATTAAAATGTGATTGGCTGTTTTATGCTCCACCCACTTTTCCTGGATTTGTAACCTCGGTCACCAACTGTGCCAAGTGTGGGGGACTCTGGCTTGTTTACTGTGAGAATGGCAGCCTTTTCCATTTTTTCCACTGACATGAATGGGTGAAAACTGATTTGTGGTTTGTAGCTCCGCCCAGGTAAGCAGGGGGGTCTCAAGACCCCCAGAACATATCCCAGGCAGTAAGGGATCTGTATACCAAGTTTCGTTCAAATCAGTCAAGCCGTTTGAGTGTGCGCGACACATAACCGAATATAATATATATATATATATATATATATATATATATATATATATATATATATATATATATATATATATATACACATATATATACACATATATATATATATATATACACACACACACACACATTATTTCAGGTACAGTTCCTCTTTAAAAAAAAAGTTCTCACTGATAAAGGAGAAAAATTTAGTAAAAAGCATATAAATTCTGAAATAAAATCCAGAACATGCCAGTATTTCACACCACAGGTGCCAATTGTGATGGATATTTACCCATCCCAAAGTTGCTGCAAGAACAGTTGAGTCACATATGTTGGATTCCACACAACTACTTTCCCTAACATTCCCTAATTCCACACAACTACTTTTCAGGCTTACATACCAATACATGCTCCAGTACAAGCGAATACAAAGAGTCCCTGATGACAGCCGTTTCCTACAGCAGACTGTGCTTTCTCAAAGTAATGTGACTTTTCCCATCCCATTACTTTAAGTGTAGATTGCTGTGGGGAAACAGCTGTCAGTTGGGAATCTTTGTATTGGTTATATAATGTTAGTGAAAGCCTGATTCAGCCCCCCCGTGATTGGGGGACATCATTCTTTTTGCAGGTAGTTTTGACTTTTGCTTCAAACATGCAACTAGACTGTGGTCTACTATCCATGTTTACAGAACTTTGGACAATTCAAAATAACCAAGGTGGAATGGAGAGGAACTTCGGTGAGTCAGTGTAGTAAAGAGCAGAGATGGAATGGATGGATGGATGAATGAATGGGAGTCTGATGACTGGAGATGGCCAATGAAAAATTGCATGCAGCTTAGAACTGTGCCGATCAAATGCACTGCCAATCTTGATCCTCTAATCTCTGCTGATGACCAGCTAACTGCATAGAGCCTGACCACACTGCAGATGGCTGCTGATCAACTAGCTGGATGAAAAAGACGCAGGCCATTTCCTGATAGCACCCCTCCAACAGCAAACATTTTAAGAGGTCTGTCAATTATCCAAAGGATTACCAAGTTCAAACTCCTAACCCCTTCATATAAAGCTCTAAATAAGCTGCCCCCTCCATATATTTCTTCATTAGCCACTTCACAACTGAGGGGTTTTACCCCTTCAGCATCCGAGCAATTTTCTCCTTTCAGCGCTCCGTACATTCAGTCGCCTATAACGTTATCATTACTTATCACAATGAAATGAACTAGATCTTGTTTTTTCGCCACCAATTAAGCTTTCTTTAGGTGGGACATTATGCCAAGAATTATTTTATTCTAAATGTGTTTTAATGGGAAAATAGGAGCACATTTGAAAAAAAAAAAATCATTTTTCAGTTTTCGGCCATGATAGTTTTTAAATAATGCATGCTACTGTAATTAAAATCCATGTAATTTATTTGCCCATTTGTCCCGGTTATTATACCGTTTAAATTATGTCCCTATCACAATGTTTGGCGCCAATATTTTATTTGCAAATAAAGGTGCATTTTTTTCAGTTTTGCGTCCATCCCTAATTACAAGCCCATAATTTATAAAGTAACAGTGTTATACCCTCTTGATATAAATATTTAAAGAGTTCAGTCCCAAAAAATGGTAACAATTGGGGAGTGTGGGAGTTAGTTAATTTATATGATCACGCTGCTTCTCATAGAAGCAGCCGATCATTGCTGGGGGGCAGAGATCAACTAACGGGAATGGTTTTACCCGTTCATGGATCTCCGGACGAGCAGCCGGCAGCGTGCACGAGGGCGGGAGCGGAAGCGCGGACAGCGGCGTATATCTATGCTCCGGGCAGGGAACTCAAGTCCAAAGGAGCGTAGATATACTGTACCCGGACGGCGAAGTTGTTAATCTCCTGAAACTTTTGCTTCTCCCATGAAACCCCATTGTCCTCAAACTTCTCAACTTCTCCTCACTCTTGCATTTAGGACTTCTCACAAGTGTCACCTTCTTTGGAACTCTCTCCAACAGCCTGTTCATCATGCTCCAAGTCTAGATACCTTTAACCGTACTCAGGGGTGGACTGACAACTCATGGGGGCCCCCGGGCAATAGGAGATTATGGAGCCCCTTACCAGTGTCGGACACATTTCATGTTTATTTTTTTTACAGAGTAAGATTATATATCTATATCTATCTATCTATCTATCTATCTATCTATCTATCTATCTATCTATCTATCTATCTATCTATCTATCTATCTATCTATATCTATATATCTATCTATAGAGAGAGAGAGAGAGAGAGAGAGAGAGAGAGAGAGAGAGAGATAGATATAAATTTACTGACAACAGATATTTTATACAGATAAAATGGGTGTCGTCACCCAACAGAATGTGGGCGTGGTCATGGGTGGGGCAAAATATACATGACCTTGGCAGTGGGGTAAAAGGTCTGCCGGGGAAGTTTGAGCTCTGACTTCGTGTTTCCCCCCAAAATACATGTAATTGACAGCATTTCACCAAAAATCCACGCCATTTGGCAGAGGTTCCTCCAAAATACAGATAATATGGCAATCGTTCCCCCAAAATAGACTTAATCTGGCAGCAGCAGTTTCCCCAGCATACACAATTTGGCAGCGGTTGCCCAAAATATGCATAATCTGGCAGCGGATGACTCAAAATACATGTAATCTTGCAGCAGTGGTTCCCCCAAAATACACATAATCTGGAAGCAGCGGTTATACCAACATACACAATCTGACAGTGGTTCCCCAAAAATAGTTAATCTGGCAGCAGTTCCCACAAAATTGGTGCCCCCAGTATAGGTAACAGGTCTAAAGGTATCCCTAGTGGAAGTAACCAGGTGTTACTGGTGTAACCAGGTGGAAGTAACCAGGTGTACAGGTGTTCCAGTACAGGTATCCAGGTCAATAGGTGTCCCCAGTATAAGTAGCCAGGTCTATAGGTGTCCCCAGAATAGGTAGCCAAGACTATAGGTGTCCCCAGAATAGGTAGCCAGGTCTATGGGTGTCCCCAGAATAGATAGCCAGGTCTACAGGTGTCTACAAAATAGGTAGCCAGGTCTATAGATGTCCCCAGTATAGATAGCCAGGTCTATAGGTGTCTCCAGTATAGATAGCCAGGTCTATAGGTGTGCCCAGCATATGTAGCCAGGTGTATAGGTGTTCCCAGCATATGTAGCAAGGTGTATAGGTGTCCCCAGTTTAGCCAGGCCTATAGGTATCCCCAGTATATGCAGCCAAGTCTATAGGCGTTCCCAGCATATGTAGCCAGGTGTATAGGTGCCCCCAGTATAGCCAGGTCTATAGGTGTCCCCATTATATGCAGCAAAGGTCTTTAGGTGTCCTCAGTATATGCAGCAAAGGTCTTTAGGTGTCCTCAATATATGCAGCAAAGGTCTTTAGGTGTCCTCAGTATGTAGCTAGGTCTAGGCCAGAGGAGCTCTACTCTGTGCGCAACTAGTCTGGTCTACTCAAGAAGGCAGGAAGAACGACGGTAAATCTCCGCCTGCTGTTGGTCGCCGAGATTTAAAAATACCGAAGGGGAGAGCCAGGAAGAGGGTCCCCAAGGTGAGGGAAGGGGAGGGGGGGGGGGGGGGAGAACATTCCCCGCCCCTTCCCCAAGGTGTGCACACCGCCCCCTTTCACTGGCTGCCTCCCGTGCTGCTTAGGGTGCTGTGGCGGGCCCCCCAGCCACGGGCCCTCGGTCCGTGCCCGAATGGTCAGTCCGCCCCTGACCGTACTCCTAAAATGCACCTTCAGACAAGCTTATGATTTGTTATAGCTAGATTTTGAGGCGCACTGTCTCATCTACTAATCACGGTCTCCTGCCCTAGTATCTCTGCCCCATTACCCTCTAGGTCAGGGCTGGGCAAACTTTAAGCGGCCTAGGCCGAATGCTGCGGACCGCATTCCTTAAGGGGTAGGACACTGCCCTTGTATCCGGCCTGCGTGCGTGGTTACTCTAGATTCCTCTCCTCCCCCCCCCTCCCTGCAGAGTTGCGACTAGGTGGTGGGGTACTTGAAACTCACCTCGATCACCAATTCCCGCGTCGCTGGTGACGTACCAGCGTATTACATGCTGGCTGCCCCACGTCTAATATGTTGGCACGTCCTGACTTAGCATCATGTAACATCCTGTTGCCATGGAGATGCAACAGGGAAGCGGTGAGTGAGGAGAGTTTCAAATCCCCCACCACCCGCTCCCAACTCTGCAGGGCTGCATATCCCTTCTCCTTACACTGTCACTTTAAGAACCTAGATCCTTTTTTTTTTCTAACTACTAAAGTGGACTGACTCTTGGAATGCATCCCAAGTAATAACTACATCTACATTCTACAAAAGCCTGAGAAAAATAAACCAATTTTCAAAAACAATATTATGATGATTGCAAAATGAGGATTATTTTTAGCGCCTCCATAACAGCAGTCATTATTGCTCAAAGCCACCAAAAAGCAACTTACATCTTTATTCAGTTTAGCACACTGCTGCTTTCAAACAATTTACTCCGACAGCTTACTCACCAGGTGACATTACAATAAGACAGAAACTGCATTGAAATCATACCTTCTTAGTGGAGACAGTGTAACAAAAATAACTTAATAAAAGACAATATACTGCCAAAATATAAATAGTAAAATGGTTGCCAAAATATTAACAAAAAAAGTACACTTTCTAAACCAACACTCACTCCAGCTGATATCTGTAAGGACATGTAGCATAATCGATAGTGGGGTGAAGGGGGGGTTTTGTGTCAGATTCAAATTACCCTGCATACTCCATTGCTACTTAAAGCAAACCAGAACAAAAAATTAAAAAGTAAAAATAAACACACAATACATATCTGACGTGTAGTCTACTCGATCAATCTTTTTCTCCTCTACCCCATCCTGTTTGTCCAATGTGATTAATGGAATTCTCCGTCCTCCATTTTAAAAATGGTGATGGCCCTGTAACCGCTTCCAAGTCAGCACACTGTTAAACTGTGATATCGCCCACTTGAGCCATAGGCATTAGGCAAACATGGACATGGCTCTGGAGCACATGACGCATATGCGTTTCTCCTATGGGGAACGTGCGGTGACACCTTCCGTCTTATACCCAGCCACCTTTGCGGTGGGCGGAGCGGTTACGGAGGTGGAGGGCGGGACGGGATGGTGTCCCTTTCAAATACAGTAGCTCATTTGCGTCTGTAGATGAGCGGATGTCCAATCTATGCCAATCTCTGAAGAGGCCGTTATCGATTACGGCGAAACATGTCAGATAGGCACTAGGTGACCACCTGCCAGACTGGGAAACCAGCCTGAATGATATGCGAACTCTGCTGTCCATACCGGAGGTGGTGGTAACTATACATTTCATCACAAGCATATGAGACTTGGTTATAAGAACCACTATATGGCTTCATGTGATTATGAGCTGACCTCTGCTTCTTCATCTGGCTGTTATGAACAGTTTGCTTTGGCAGCCCCTTTGCAATGCTATGACATACTGGCAGATTATGCTTTATCTATGGCTCTAGCAAGAACTGTCTTTGGATGCTGTTATGTGTCAGAACTGGCCTATAGCTGCTATAACTAACCAGCACTGACTGAATCTGCAACTAACTTCTACAGCTTGATTCAACTGCTATAGATATGATGGTGGATAGCCTTATCCAGGACTGCGAGTGAGTCCATTTTTCATCAGCTCATTAACTGAACCTATGCTATTTTTTTTATCCCTCTGGAACAGCTTCGCATGTATGCAATCTTCAATTTGGTTAACCTATGGACAGCTATAATGGTTCTCCCTTTCAGAGACATTGAACTGATATCAGAGGGCTGCAGCCTCTGTAGTAGTTTTTTGAAAAAAAGAGTCTGGATGTATGTGGCCAGGTGGCCTTTTTTACAATGTCTTAGTGATGTTTATTGTTGGTCTTGGTTTGTGATATATATGTGGGATTTTATATGCTTGGAATAATAAAATAGTGGAATTTTGCATGTACCCAAGAGTCAGTTTTTCTCTGTGTCTTTATAAACATGGGCATTACCTTGCGCATCAGTTCTCCTTTCAGTTGTAACTGAAAGCAACCGATATATTTCAGTTCTGGCAAAATATTGTCAGAACTGGAAGAAATCCTTGTTAGAAGCAAATGATGAGCTTCTGAGAGAAATGGATGGAGAGGTAAGTATGCAATATTTGCAAGTACAGTACATGTGTTTATTTGAAATTTTATTCAGTTCAGGTTCCCTTTAAAGATGCCAGGCAACAAAATAAAAGTGAAATGCCTGTGCTAGCAACCGCAAGAGATTTATGTTGACTCCAGTATCACCACTACCACATTTACTTTTGACCACTACTGTCACTATACAGCTTTAATTAAGTTGGTACAGTGGTGATTTTGTCAACTCAAGGTGCTACCCTCCTAGCTTGTCTAACAATACAGTGTAGGGGTCATTCATCAAAGCGCAGGAGTTCAATTGCTGGAGTGGTAAGATTTGCCACAACTAACATGTACACACCCACCCCAAAACTGCATCATTTTTCACTTATTCCCCATGCAAAATCTCCCCCGCCCATTCATTACAGCATGGTAGCGCTGGATTCCCAGTTAGAATCTCAGTGGGGGCATCTTCTGCAAGGAGTTTATATGTTCTCCCTGTGTGTGGGGGGGGTTTCCTTCAGGGACTCTGGTTTCCTCCTACATACAAAAAAACATACAGATAAGTTAATTGGCTTCCCCCTAAATTGGCCCTAGACTTTGACACATGCACTACATGATACATCCATAACATAGATATATAACTATGGTAGGGATTAGAGTGCGAGTCCCTCCGAGGGACAGCTAGTGACGAGACAGTATGCTCTGTACAGTGCTGCATAAGATGTTGGCGCTATATAAATACTAAGGCTAGGGCCACACTAGCTCCGGGTGCGGGACGCATCCGCGGTCCGGGCTCCGATTTTCAAAAACCGCAACGCAAAACGGGTCCGTGCTGCCTTTTTTGCAGCACACGTTCTGGATCCATTTGCGTGTTGTTGTTTTTTTGCTAGAGGGGGTAGTAGCCACAATAGGGGGCTGCGGGCAAAGCGGTGGCCGGGGGGGTCACATCCCCCCCCCCCCCTGCTCACCTGGGTGCCCCCCGTCCCCGCTCCCCCTCCAGCTCGCACATAATGTAATAAATTGTACCTAAGGAAGTTCGGTGAGCCGGGCACTTCCGCCCACACCGCTCGAGTCACTTCCTGCAATGCCGCCCTCTGTATTTCAGTGGGCGGCATTGCAGGAAGTGACTCGAGCGGTGTGGGCGGAAGTGCCCGGCTCACCGAACTTCCTTAGGTACAATTTATTACATTATGTGCGAGCTGGAGGGGGAGCGGGGACGGGGGGCACCCAGGTGAGCAAGGGGGGAGGGTGTGTGACCCCCCCCCTGGCCGCCGCTTTGCCCGCAGCCCCCCGTCCTGGCTGCTACCCCCTCCAGCATGGTGGCTCCATCCTTCACCAAGGGACACTGGAAACTGATCCGTTTCCAGTGTCCCAAAATGTCAGTGAAGAGGGAGGCCCGTTTCCCCATTGCTTTTCACTACCCGTACGTGTATACGGGTCCGTGAAAAATGCTGCAAGTCCGGACTCTGTGTTCCGGGTTTAAAAACGTATTCCGCGGATCGCATGCGGATAAGTTTTTAACTTGAGTGTGTACTGTTCCTATTTTTAACATTGGAATCCGTGGCTCAGTTTTTTGTCCGGGACAAAAAACGTAGCTACGGATACATTTTTAAAGCAAGTGTGAACTAGCCCTTAGTAGTAATAATAATAATAATAATAATAATAATAATAATAATAATAATAAAAATTACAACCCCATTCCCAAACTGTGGCATATCATCTGTGTGCTGTATGTGGCCCTCTCCCCAACATACCCTACAAGATGCAGCATCTTCCACCTTTTTCACACCCGAGAGCTGCAACCCATTTCCCATGTGCCCTATATGCACATTCTTCCCTCAAACACCACAGCTATAGCATTTTTTCTTTGACTATTTTAAAAGCAACTCCTATACAAAGGACAAAATATTTGAACACAGTAACAATTCACTGCTCAAAATCATTTGTGAATTAGTGTGCACTGTCTCCCATGTAATATGGCAGATTCCCTTTTAGGGCTCTTTCACACCAAATCCATTGTGTTGCATCACAGACATCATCAACAACACGGGGCGGTGATATTCTTATGGGGCTTACACAGAGTGTTGTGGTGGGTTCACAGTAATGCACAGCATGCAACACAATGCAACCAGCACAGTGCGAAAGGGCCCTTAAAGTAACCCTAAGGAAAACCAGAGCACAACACATGGGACACAATGATAAAGCAAGTTCAGCGAAAACTACACAACCAGAAATTTTTAATAAATATGTCCAGGACAATAACATGCAAATTAAAGGACACCTGAAGTAAGAGGGATATGGAAGCTGCCATATTTATTTCCTGCTGCTCTTTCTGATCAGTAGTGTCTGAATCACACACCAGAAACAAGCATGCAGCTAATAAGTTAGACATCTGATCTGCACGTGTGTTCAGGGTCTATTGCTAAAAGTATAATGCCGGGAATACACGAGTCCTTTTTTTTTTTAATCAATTGAGCCGCTGATGGCTCGATTGATAATTTCCGACAGGTCCGATCACTGTGCAGATCGATTCCTCGCTCGATACCCGCGGGCGGACAATGGCAAAAAACGAAAAGATAAGGAGCCGTTGGCTTGATACACTGTACACAAACGTGCCATGTATTCCCGGCATTAGAAGCAGAGGAACAGCAGGACAGCCAGGCAACTTGCATTGTTTAGAAGAAAATAAATATGACATGAAGTGAGAGGTATATGGAGGCGGTACGAGAATACTGGCCGCAGTTATAAATGGACGCGTGTGTTGCCGCAAAGCTCATGTCTAACGGCAACGTTCAATGGTTGATAGCCGTATAATAGCTGTATACTAAATGTCTTTCATATTTTGTTACGCGTACCTACAAAGCCCCAGACACCCCCCCCCCCCCCGCAAAAAAAAATACCCCCCCCCCCCCTGGGCCCGCTCAGGGACTTTTTGGGGGCAGGAGGGGTTGCAGCATAAGAGGAGAGCTGTGGGCGCAGATCGGTGGGGAGAGGGGAAATCCCCCCCACTCCCTCACCTCGGGCTCTCCTCTTAGCACTCCCCCTCCTGCAATCATTGGTGGTGCTCATGGCAGCCGCGGCGGCGGCAGGCAAGCTGAGCACATACCTCCTTCTGGCCGGAGGTCTCCTATCACTAAGTGCTTTATGGAACTTCCTGTATAAACAGGAAGTTCTGTGAAGCTCTTAGTGATCGGAGGCCAGAAGGAGGTATGTGCTCAGCTTGCCTGCCGCCACCACCGTGGCTGCCACGAACACCACCAATGATTGCAGGAGGGGGAGTGCTAAGAGGAGAGCCCGAGGTGAGGGGGGGGGGGGGGATTTCCCCCCTCCCCACCGATCTGCGGCCACAGCTCTCCTCTTATGCTGCGACCCCTCCCGATACCACTTGAGCAGGTATATCAACGGCTAAAACATTCATTTCATCTTTCGGCTTGGAAATTTACAAAACTGACTTTGCCGAATCATAGCAGTTATAAAAACCGATAAATACAGGTACGGCGTCGATTTGGAAGGTTAATCATAACGGTAACCAAGCTACAATGGGATGAACCTGCGCGTCCATTTCATCTTGCGGCAAATAGCAGTTTTCGATATGGAGGCTGCCTTATCCATTTCCTTGTAAACAATACCAGTTGCCTGGCAGCCCTGCTGATCTAATTGGCTGCAGTGGTGACTAAATGACACCTGAAACAAGCATGCAGCTAATCCAGTCAGATCTGACAATGTCAGAAATGCCTGACCTGCTGCATGCTTGTTCAGGGTCTATGGATAAAAGAATTAGAGGCAGAGGATCAGCAAGATAGGCAGGCAACTGGTATTGCTCAAAAGGAAATACATATGACAGCCTCCATATCACTCTTCCTACAGTTGTGGTTTTCTTGTGGCCTACTTTAGCAGTATTCATGATGCTGAGAAGCACAGTGATCAATGGACAGTAGTAATCATCCATTCCACAGTATTCTTGTGTCAATAAGGTTAAAAAACAAATTGGGAATTAAATATATGCAATATCCTGCTGAGACTGAAGAGAACACTGCAGCAGCTGTTGCTTTAATAATAGTTTAAAGATTATTTTAAAAGCAAATAGTGGTGGCTGCCAAAACAAACATACTACAGGAAACTGCTGGGTCTGGTTGTCTCATAACTTTCTCTTGTGGTCCTTGAGTCAATGGCTCTCATCTATTATTAGCACATACACATTAACATTACATTTCTTAATAAATGGTACTTTCCAAAGAAATTGTGCATTGTAAAAAAAAAAAGAAAAAAAAAAGAATTAATGCGGAATATGTCTGTATGTGTCACTGAGCAGAAGACCAGAATACCCAAGCAGCTCATGGTGACCCAAGACTACTAGGAAAGTATGGGGGACTAAAAGAGTCCAAAAAGCCCTCCTACTAAAAAGCAATGCTCAGTATAGTTTGCCTTCTTAAAACAGAAGGTATTTGTGATAATTCAGCGGTTTTGTCACCAGAAAAATCAAATTTCAACAGCAACTGGTCTGAGTGTATTAAGTGCATCCTGCATTCAAAACTTGCAAAACTTTTTCTGCTGTTATGGTTTGGAGCCATCACATACTTTAGGTGCACTGGCCCTTTAGTAGTCAGTGCCAAACAGTTGAATGCTGGGAGCTCTTTATTTATAATATATTCCTCCTCTTCCATTTATTTCCGTGCCTAGCTTCTTATCTAAAACACCTTTGCTCACCTGTGTTTACAAGCAAGGCTGAGGTGACTCAGCGATTGGAGGAGAAAAGAAAAAAAGACAGTTGCTAGTATACACCTCAGTGGGAGTGTCCGAAGACTTTGGGAGGAGGGCAGCTAATGAATACACAATGAGCAAGAGAAGGGAGGGGGGGGGAAACAAGAGTCAGGGAGGATATGATGTCAGCATGGCAAGATGGCCACTGCCTAGAATAGGATTTTCTGTTTTTCCTTAATAAAATTCATAGGAATCATTACATGGATAGCACAATACATCTGTTATGTAAGTAGAAGTAGTATTTATCTACTTATGTGGTTTTTTATTTCTTGTTCTTTAAGTGAGCCCCTATGGTCTCCCACAATGCATCACTACTGAATATGCAAATTATCTCTTTATGCCCCTGAAGCCAGGCTTACTGTACACCCAGAACCGCTGGTGCATAGCTAGCCTATAGCTTATAAAATGTATACATCCACATCCCGAGACACTGATTGGAACCTCACTGCATAATCATTTTGTATAGCTCCAAACCGTTCCATGAGTCAACAATTCTATGTCAAAAAGAAAAAAAAAAAAAGAAACTTTAAACCACATACTTGTTTCAAGTGATACTATAAAATAGCTAAATTATAAGTTAAGGACCCGTAAAAAAACTTGTAGCAGAACATAAAAAAATTACTCAGGATACCCATATTTATGTTAATTATACTTATTTCAGAAATGCATCTTTTATCTATATATTGTTAAGTAACCCCGACCATTCAATGATGTTTAGCCTAAGCTATGATGTCACACAGATTTCTCCCTCAGAGCACTCTGGGAGATTGTGTCAAGTTCTAGCGACCTTCACAGAAGAAGAAGAAGAAGGAAAAAAAAAAAAAAAAACACATCCCACAGTATTCACCTTGCCAGCAATAAAAATGCCAGCGTTGATAAATTTAACCAGGGCTGTGGAGTTGGAGTAATTTTGGGTGCCTGGAGTCGGAGTCACGAAAAATGCACCGACTCCGACTCCTAATGAATTTGTAACTGTAATTAAAATAGAAAATATGATAAAATGTTCTATTTCTCAGATAATGGTCATTAAAAATAATGTATATATACAGTAATAGCTGTGCTTAGTCCACAAAAATGAAATAAACCAATCAAAATTAGTTACTTGTGCTGCTTCAATAAAGCAGTCCCCGTATTTTTAAGGTCAGATATACATATCTGATTGTGATTGTATATATGATGTGTACACAGGAATCTCATATATACTAAATAACATCTATGCTGTAAGAATAAAGCCTGATGTGTAGCCGTGTCACTAATAGAGATGGTCAATGAGATGGAAATAATTCTGCATTGATGCTGATTTATGCAAATGTATGCACCCCCTTTGCTCATGAAATCAAATAATTTGGTATGTTGTTAAAATTTGGTTTGGTGACTACAAATTAAAGGGTACCTGAGACGGATGAAAATAAAGTTTTATGCATACCTGGGGCTTCCTCCAGCCCCCTTCAGGCCAATCAGTCCCTCGCTGTCCACCTCCACCAACTGGATCTTCTGCTATGAGTCCTGGTAACTCAGACAATCAGCACAGACCAGCCACGTGCCGCTCCCACAGCCCGGGACATTCTGCACCTGCGCAATAGTGCTGCACATGTGTAGTATGCTCCAAGCGGCGGAGTGTGTGCATGTGCACTACGCCCAACTGGCTCAAGTACCTGGACTCATAGCAGAAGATCCAGGTGGTGGAGGAGGACAACAAGGGACTGATTATCCTGAAGGCGGCTGGAGGAAGCCCCAGGTATGTATAAAACTTTAATTTCATCTGTCTCAGGTTTATTTTGTTACACAGTATATATTGATGTACAGAGGTGCCAACAGGATAAAAATGCAAAATTGCAATAAAAAGTTTAAAAATATTCAGGTGGTGGTGGACCAGTCAACGTAAAGCAGACTCGATGTAGTTGATTGAATCAAACAATTTATTCATATACTCCAAGATACACTGCAACGCGTTTCACGGGCAAGATCCCGCTTCCTAAGGCATTAAACAGGAGTATCACACAGCTATAGGTCCAGATCAGGCTCAGCACCTCTGTGTGTCAGTAGCAGCCTGTGGGTTTTTTTTAGTTTTGTTTTTTTTATCTCCTCCACCAGTCTGCCGGATTCTGTCCCGGCAATATGAATGGAAGGGAGGAGTTCCTCCAATAAATGTAAAATATTTTATATTTGCCATGCAGGTGAAAAAAATCTGCTATTTGATATTATACGTTAGAAAATAGATTGTATTTCTGAAGTCTTGTATTTTTAAATTTGGGTCCACTTTAACTCAGTCTTAAGTGTATTGGTGGCATAGGATGTACCTACATCTACACACCCAGCCAGTCTGTATAAAATTTGCTGGTTCCAGAACAGACTGCAAATGTCACCAAGTTCTGAGGGTCCAGAAACACTGCTATTTTATTACCTTCTCCACATGAATTAAACTAATGAGTTCTCCTCCATTCAGGAAGTAGAAAGTCAATGTTCATTTTCATTGCCAGGACAATGTCATCCAAAGCAAGCTGTTCCCTTCCTTGTGTAAAAAAAACAAACAAAGCTTTATGTACCTAAGTATTCATAGCACACTTATGTAAATTTTATAAAAAGGAGATTAACCAGCTGAGGAAGAGAGGGGACAGTCCTTACTTAGCCGGAACACCTCTCACAACAAAAAATAGAATAATGAAATACATGCTGTACTTTTTCAGAGCTGCAGGAAAACTAGGCAAGCACCCCAAGCAGTGTTGTGCATTCTCCCAACTGTCATTATTTACAGTTATACTTGCAAGCATTTTAAAGGGAACCAGAGATGAACGATTCACACAAAGAAAAACATATCAGTTGATAGCTTGTAAAGAATAAATGCTCTACCCGATAATTTTGCCACTCTGGTGTGCCTTTTTGAGTGCTTTTTATCCATTATTGCCCCAGGAAATATCCAATATGGCTGCCAGCTCATATCCCTTTGCTTCCAGGTTATGAGGTGTTCTGGATGTGCTGTCTAGCCTCTATGAAACTATAGACAAGCAGGGCTGCTGCTGCAGCATTTCATCGGTGTGCTTTCAACTTCATATTCTGGTATGCTGTGTGGCTGCCTGTAGGAAGTGTCTCTCATAGTAATGAAACTGCATACAGTAGATAATAATGATGACTGGCTGCACAGACAGAGCACACAGATCACACAGCCACACTTGTCTGATAGACAGAGATTTTTCCTGCAGCAGCAGCCCCTCCCATGTCATCACAGCTCTCAGTATGTAAAGCAGGAAATCTGATCCAGGAGGGGGAAGGCTTGGGCTTGAAAAGACTCCACAAAAGAGTGACTCAGCTATAATGATTCCAGGTCAAACCTAGACTGACTCAGTCAGGGATTCTTATCACAGCTGATTATAGACAGATTAAGCAGAGAAGATTTAAACTAAAAGCAGGGTAGGTGTTTACTGTCATGTTCCCACTGATAAATGTAATAAAATACATGAGGGTGCTTCGTCTCTGGTTCTCTTTAAAGGGACTGCTTCAGGGTTAGATTGAAGCGAATGGAATGTGCTCTGGGAAAACAATATATTTATATACACAACAGACCTCTTGTAGGGAACCTGTAGAGAGGGAAAATATAAATCTTTCTGGCCAGAATCAACCAAGTAAGGCTAAGCTGTGTTAAAGGACCATCACTGGCAAAAGTTTTGCATTTAAAATGTATGTATACACCATGCGTATTTTGTCCTACGAAGCGGTCACTTACAATTTGTATTATTAATCTGACAGCTCCGACAGGTTTTGGACTATATTGCATCTCACATTTCCTGTAAACTCCTTTCACACTGCGTCCATTGTGTTCCATCGCAAATGACAATATGACCGCATCCGAACCAAATGGACACAATATGGTTCTTTCACATCAGTGGTGTGGCAAGTTCCATAGGGATACTGTGCAGCATGCAGAGCTTTTACCGGGGAATGCACACGGTTTAAGTGGCAATGAAGCATACCTTCAATGTACTGTGCACATCACACTACACATCAAGTGGAAAACAACTTTTTGGGCATAGTGTGAAAGGAACATTAATCTCAAAGTGTACCCGAGACGTTATTAATGGTTGTATTTATACAGGATCTGACTGGGACACTAAGGGCCCACCAGGAAAGTTTTAGCCTGGGGCCAACACCCCCGCAACCACACACACACACACACACACAATAATTAAAGTAGCCAGGTACCTAATGCTGGGGATACACGGTACGTTTCTGTACCGTGTATCGACCAGCTGATCCGGCCAGCTGATAATATTCAGCTAGCCCGATCATGCCGCTCGACCCCCGCCTGCTCAATCCCCGCTGGCGGACAATGGCAGGGAATCTAGCGGTGATAAGGAAGCGCTGGCGGGGGCGAGCGGTAATCGATCCGCACGCGGGGGGGGGGGGGGGACGGGACGCGACAGGGGTCGATCCGGCAGCTAATCGAGCCGCCGGTAGACCACACGGTACGTTTTGTACCGTGTATCAAGCCGCTCGATAGATTCACGCTAGTCCCCGCGGGTGGTTTATTGGCCGCTCGTTTCTTCAATTGTCCTGCCCGCCGGTATTGAGCGCGGAATCGATCCGGTGGTGTATCGGACACTTCGGAAATTATCAATCGAGCCATCAGCGACTCGATTGATTAAAAAAAAAAAAAAAAAACGTACCACGTATCCCCAGCATAATGCTGGGCATATGTGGAGTTGGCTCGATTGATAATATCTGACAGGTCAGATGACCTGCCGGATAGATTCCCTGCTCGATCCGGGGACGGCGGACAATAGCGGGGAATCGAGCAGCTGATAAGGCGCGTCGGCGGGGACAAGCGGGAATCAATCCGCGCGGACTTGCGGGGACGCCATAGGATCAGCCCGTGTATGCCCAGCATAACACCATACAATTTTCTGTTAGATTTACCTGCCAGATAAAGTTCAACATGTTGGAAATGTATCTATATTACGATCTATCTGCCGAGCAGTTAGGCATTGTTCTACTCACCAGGAGATAAACAGAAGACAATGCACCAGAGATAATGACCATTCTCTACAGAAAATAAATTATGCATTCTAACAGAAAATCTAACAGAAAATTGTATGGTGTAAACCCTGCATTACAATGAACAAAATAAATAGCCTCGCAAGGCAAAATAAAATTAAGTAGCCAAGAGGGCCCTGTATATATAAATTAAGTAGCCATGTTCCCCAGAAAACAGATATATTTATTAGGTAGCCAGTGCTGGCTGGGGAGGGCTGGGTGCTATGCTGGGTGGCCTTCGGGTATGCAGGTCCGAGGGCAAGAGTCATATCTGGGGCCTAGAGCCCGAGTATAGTTAGCCAGCTATAGGTGCCCCCAGTATAGGTAGCCAACTATAGGTACTCCAGTATAGGTAGCCTAGTATAGTTGCCCTAAGTATAGGTAGCCATTTATAGGTGCCCCAGTATAGTTATCCAGGCATAGTTGTCCCTACTATAGGTAGTTAGCTATAGGTGCTCCCGGTATAGGTAGCAAGTTATAGGTGGCCCCAGTATAGGTAGCCTGGAAGGGGGAGCTTGCTGGCACACAGCGGTGGAGATGGAGCCCAACTCCCCTCTCCCTCACCTGGGACTCCTCCCTCCAGATTTTAGTGCAGTGGCAGCAGGCAGAGAACGACTCATCTCTTCCTGGGTCCAGACGCCGAAGCTCTGCCACAGAGCCTCTGTGTGTCACGTGTCTTCCATTTCCGCTCATTGTACTTCCACTAATTAGGAAGTACATTGGAGATAGAAGACATTGGAGATAGAAGACATGTGACACGCAGCTCTCCGGCGCCTGGAACGCAGAAGAGGTAAGTAGTTTCTAGCCCGGCCGCTGTCATTGCGCTAAATTCTAGATGGGGGAGGTTGAGTGCAGAAGGGGGGCCCCAGGTGAGGGAGGGGGGAGTTGGGCCCCCTCTCCTCTGCTGTGTGCACCCATGCCCCACCTTTCTGCGCTGCTACCCCCTCCTGCTGCTCGATGTGGGGCCTGGAGAGGGAGGCACCATTTAACCATTTCATCCCACGGGTATTTTTCACCCTCTGCATCCAAGCAATTGTCACCTCCCATTCATTCACCAATAACTTTATCACCAATTATCACAACGAATTGATCTATATCTTGTTTTTTCCGCCACCAATGAGGCTTTCTTTGGGTGGTACATTTTGCTAAGAATTATTTTTTTCTAAATGCATTTCAACAGGAAGAAAAAAAATGGAAAACATTCATTATTTCTCAGTTTTCGGGCCATTATAGCTTTAAAATAATACATGCTACCATAATTAAAACCCACATTTTATTTGTCCATTTGTCCCGGTTATTACACCATTTAAATGACGTGTGGCCTGGTCTTTGGGTACTTTTCTGGGGGATGGGCCCCATGAGGCTTTGGCTCCCCTTTTTGGATCCCTTTACCCCGGCCTGCATGACCCAGGTCTTGCCCCAATGTGGAACCTATGAGTGCCCTTCTCTATACGGGTTTTCCCTTTTTCTATTCTTTCTCTCCCCCCCCCCTCCCCTTACTTGGATACGTACCTGTAAGCAACAGCCACCTGACTTGGTGCCCACCTGACTTGAAGGTCCAGAATTCTGGTGCCTTAAGTATTCTCCTTGTAGAAACAACTAGCACCTGTGTTGTAATACACAGGTGAGATGCTCTTAGGGCATCTGGGCGTGGTTTCCTATTTTGAGGGGGGTGGGGGCGGTTCTGTGTATACCCATTACTCCCAGAAGTTGGAATTAAACCAAATAGGAGTATGGGTGCATCCCTAAATGTGTATATGCCCCTTTAAGGTCTCTTTCTAACGCGTTTTATCCCCTGATCTTTTTTAGTGGGACCCCCTTTGGGGTAGGTTGGACGGGGTGTTTATCACCCCTTTTTAAATTCTTATCAATAAAGGGTGGGTTTTAAGTATGCAAGTTGCGGAATTCCGGATAGTTAAGCCATCATGCTGGCGTTTATGTATGCCCTTAATGCACAGTTGCACTTTTAATGTAATACACTATAATTGTTGCTATGCGGAGCATAGAGATGAGTGATGCCTGCACTGATTTTGTTTATATGGTGTCACATGTTTTACACGTAACCAGTTTGTTTACATAGATCACCTTTCCATTGGCTGCATAGTGCAGCCCAGCACGTTCACGCATGACGTATGCATAACTCTCTCCATATAGCGGAGAGTCCCCACCCCCTCACCCCCGACCTCCACTGTCACGCAACTCACTCCAATGGGGCAGCGCTGGGGGCGTGGCTTGAAGATAGTATGTAGGAAGCCGCTCAGCCCTGCCCCATTACCGG
Source organism: Hyperolius riggenbachi (assembly GCF_040937935.1). Lineage (NCBI taxonomy): Eukaryota > Metazoa > Chordata > Amphibia > Anura > Hyperoliidae > Hyperolius > Hyperolius riggenbachi. The sequence goes on along the minus strand of NC_090646.1, from coordinate 609,251,994 downwards.
ACACACGCACGTGAACAAGCGCCAGACGGCGTGAAACAGCTGTAGTGCCGTCCGCACATCCCTTGGTCACCTCTCCCTCGCTCACCCCGGCACCCTCATTGATCCAGGTGTGACCATTCTGCTTTTCCAAGTGTCATTTATGCTGGCTGTTGGCTATGAGATGATGAGAAAATAAACATGCTGAAGGAAGGTGCACAGCGCTTCTTGTGTGTACTTTGAACTTGAATTTGTGCTCTGCACTGCCCCAAAGCTTGCTGCACTTCCTAATGTTTGGACTGAAGCTAACCTTTGGGTGCCGTTGAATGGGTGATGCTCTATGCAGGCATATTGGAGCTAGCTGTACCCCCCACGTAACCAGCTGTGTGCCAAGTGTTATTTTTCTACTGGAGTGTACCATTTAAATGATGTCCCTTTCACAATGTATGGCGCCAATACTTTATTTGGAAATAAAGGTGCATTTTTTTCAGTTTTGCGTCCATCACTATTTATAAGCTTATAGTTTTAAATATATTAGTTATATACCCCCTTGAAATGCATATTAAAAAAAAAAAAAAAAAAAGTACAGACCCTTAGGTAACGATTTATATTTGTTTGTTTTTTTAAATTGTAATTTTTTTTATTTTTTATTTTTTTAGTTAAAATTTTTATTTGGGTATTTTTTGGGTGTGGGAGGTAAACAGTTAATTTTAAATGTAATTTATGTTTTTTTGTGAGAAAAATGGCCATTTAGTTTTACTATTTGGCCATAGTGATTTTTTTTCTATCCTTTAAGCGAGTACGCTCGCTTACAGGAAGTATAAGGAGGACATTTTTTTTTTCTTAGAAAGACCGCGGCTTCTGATAAGAAGCTGTCGTTTTTTTCTACCGGGGACTTAGAGCAATGAATGTTTCCATTGATTGATCTCGGCGCTAACGGGTGGGGGGGGGGATTTAGCATGGGAGCGCACAGGCACGTGCAGCAGCCTTTTGGACGTGAGTGACAGTCACATTCAATCGACTAAAATGGTTAAAAAAAAAAAAAAAAAAAAAAGACTATGGCCAGGGCTTTTCCCGTGTCCCCGGCGCCCAGTCCGGGCCTGTATTCGTACTCGCCGTCGCTCTCTGGCCGCTCCATTCACTTAATACCCCCCCCCCCCCCCCCAGTAATCTGGCCAGCTGTGGCAAGTCGTGCACTTCTGCAAAACAGGCTAGTCACCTTCCTATCCCTGGCAGCTAAAATGAAAAGTTTACCAGAAGCTAGGAGATACCTAGTATTCTCTACAATTAATTGATACCTACTTAATGAAAAATCATTCTTTGAGACACATAAGAAAAAAAGAAATCATTGCTTGTAGCGATTGTATGTGTGTATGCACCCCTCCTGATCTGTCTGTTCAAACGAATCTCAGCTAGCTGGAACATAGTTTGTGATCCCGGGGATTGGGTCGTCTGTACCAGCAGATAAAGAGGTTGATCATGTGGACCGGGGTGGTAAGACAGAGCCTTATTTGAGCAGAGTTACAAATCTAGAACTGTTTTTTTTTCTGTGGATCCATCCTTTGTCCAGTACATCCTTTCCAACACCACTTCCTCTTTTGAATCCCAGTTTCGGTGGACTGCAGCTTTCTCATTGGCAACAAATCTTAAAGAATTATGAATTCAGCTCATCTAGGACTCTACAAGGTCATCCATTTATAAGCATTTAGGATTTGGAAGTATTCATGGTACCATTCTGCGTGTCACATACATATAGAAACATGTTACATTTGTGATAAAAGGGTAATCCTGGCATTTGCGGAGAGGTTTTTTATTTCTCCATAGAAGACAGAGTTGAGCACAACCTTGTGTAATCGCTGCAAATTAATACAGTGTCAGCAAGCATGTACAAGTTTATCTGTAATTAAGTTTATGGGTGACACTTTTCCCAGGAACCCTGCTTATTTGAAGTGCTACACGGAAAGCATGCCCGCGGAGACGCAGAAATCTCGCCACGAAACAATAGCACAGCTGGAGAAGACATTAACTAGAGCGCAGGGCAAAAAGTTATGTTTACGGCAACAATTTTAAACTAAATGCTCGCCATCTGTTTAGTCAAACTCCAAATCTCAGGGGCACCAAAGAATTGAATCTGCATTATTCAAATGCTTGTCTGTGCTTTTTACCCATGCAGAACTAAAATCATTTACTTAATAAAAAAAAAGAAAAGAAAAAAAAAAGAAGAAGAAGATGGAATGGAATGCCTAGTAGTCATCAAGCAGAATCACAAAAGCCTTGTTTTTGCTCATGCAACCATAAACTGGCCACCCTTCCAGCGCTACCTTAAAGGCCCTCATTACTGCACAACTTTTTTTTCTTTTCTTAATTTTGTTGATTTTATTTTCTCCTCTGTAATGAGGTTTGATATGTGCCAGGATGCTTCCTTGTAAGATCAGGTTCATGCCGCGCTCCTCGTTAAAAATAAACCTGAATCGAGTAAAATTAATTCAAACAAACACATACATGATGTACCTGCAAATAGATATTACATACTTACCTCGCAGTCAGTTCCTCTCAGAAGCTCAACATTTTCTTCTTACAACGATCCCTTCCAGTTCTGAAAGGACTTTGTCAGAACTGAAATAGATCGGGTTTATATATCAGTTGCTATCAGTTATAACTGAAAGGACAACTGATGAGCAAGGTAATGTCCATGTTTCCCTATGGCTTAAGTGGGCAATATTACAGTTTACTAGTGTGCTGACCCAGAAGCTGTTATGGGGTAATGGCCATTTTCAAAATAAAGGATGGAGAATCCCACTGATCACAGTGGACAAACAGGATGCAGGAGAGGAGAAAGATTGACGAGTAGTACTCATGCCATGTGTATGTTTGTTTATTTTGGCTTTTCATTTTCAGTTCCGGTTTGCTTTAAGCGCTCCCATTCAGATGAATAGGCAGTAACGGTATCACTGTTTCCGGTTTGAGCAAAAGCCGCGTTTTGATATGTATTTTTCCCGTCGTTTGAAGCAACCCACGTTGGTCGTTTACTGCCATGGCTCTAGGTTCCCCCGCGGGGAAAGCGGTCAAATGCTTTTCTGCACGTTTGCATCTGACCAAGATGTCGGGAAATGTTTGTGCGAACCAGGACTTATGGGGTTTTCCCACTGCCAGTGCAAGTGAAAGTGAAAGTTTTAAACCATGCACACGGCAAAACGACGATCGCTATGTTATGAAAAATTCACTTTGCATTTAAGTTTGCAGCCAGCTGCAAATTTCCAAAGCACAGATTAGGAACCCTTGTTTGTTTTCCACATCTGCACACATTCATTAACTAGCAGGAAGCTCTGACATCCCAGCCTTTATTATGCTAGGTATACACTATCAGGTGTAAACGATAATTTCCAACACGTCTGATCTGCTCCCAATCGATAACTGAATCAATTTTCTGATCATTGCAGCACAAAATCAATCCAGTTATGGTTTGAGAGCAGATCGGAAATGACAAATTATTGTTGCGACCCATTGATCTTACAGGAAATTGCACAGTGTGTACCTAACATTACAGAGTTTGCATGGGCAGTGTGGAATAGCTGATCCTCTGAAATCAAATACATACAGTAAAAAAAGACGAAACATTTCTCCTAACAATATGTAAAGCTGAATAAAGGTGATGGCTTGTCTCCCAACAAAAGGTGGAATTTTATTTTAGGTTTCAAATTCTCTTTATTATAGCCAACAAAGAAGTTGTTGGAATTTTATTTTAAAGGACACCCAATGAAACAAACAAGTGTATCCATCTTCCTTCTCCTAAAAAGGACTTAAGATATTCCAGTTTTATTGTAAGTTTAAATCTACTTTAAGTTTTAACTGTTTTATAGTTTTTGCTCAATGACATTCATTAACTTTTTCAGGCAAAGAAAGGAACACAACATAGTTACCCGTATATTCCGGCGTAATAAGACGACTGGGCGTATAAGACGACCCCCCAACTTTTCCAGTTAAAATATAGAGTTTGGCATATACTCGCCATATAAGACTACCCCCCTCTTTCAACGCACACCAAATAAAAATAAAGAAAAACATATACTGTTGCTATATGTATGATACTGGTGCTGTACTGTATGTGGTACCCAGTACATAACAGTATACAGGTGATTGACTGGCTGGATTGGTCAACTCTCCCCCTCCCTAAGCTGATTGGTCAGCTCTCCTTGCCTACCTGTTTATCAGAGCGGTATGGAAGAATAGATTGCGCTGTGCCTCTTTCACCGATCTAGCCGCCCCTGTATCCTTTTCACCACCTTCTCTGCCTCTCAGAACTCGCACATGTGCGCTTGCACCGCTTCACTGCAATCCTCAGCAGCGAGATCTGAGAGTCGGTAAGAGGATAGGGAGTATCAACCGGCATCGATGACGCATGGTGTATAAGACGACCTTTGACTTTTGGAATGATTTTCAAGGGTTAAAAAGTAGTCTTATACGCCAGAATATACTGTATTTCTGTGCTTGGCACTGTACATACCCATGTCTATCTCATCATGTCACATTGGGTATCCTTTATCTGTTCAGGAAAACTTTCACTGGCCATTAACTAAAGTGCCTGCTGGATTCATTTTTCCCACAAAGCTTTCTACATACATTAAAGAGACCCTGTTAAAACCATTAAAGGATGACTATCACAACAAATTCTAAAATTTAAGATGCACATAAAATGTGCAGTTTTCCCAAAGAAAAATGTACTATACATTACTTTTTTCCAATGTTGCTGTCACTTACAGTAGGTAGTAAAATGCTGATAGATTTTGGACTAGTCCATCTCAGCATGGGGAGATGGCGCGGAAGACTCAATGCGCAATGGGGAGCACGCTTAGCTAGTCTCTGAGGAGGCGAGCAGAAACTGCTGATAGGCCGCGATCACTATCTGTATTCTGTACATGGGAAGAAATATAATAGTGTTATGCTAATCTCAACTCATCTGGTGCCCGGAAATGTTCTTCTCTCTGGTCAAGTTATGCTAAAAGGTATATTTTATTTCAGTGCAGCAGTTTCCAGGCCAGCTGGCAATTCAAAAAAAAAAAAAAAAAAAGTTTGTTACTCTGGTATCCCAAAAGATTACTATTCAAAGCTGGGCCATAGTTTCTTACAAACCTTAAAGGGGTTCTGTGGAGTGCTGAAATAAAAACTTACTTCTATAAGCCCCCTGTAGCTGTAATGTCCCGCGCCATCCTCCTCCAATCACTCGTTCCCTGCCGCCGGTCACGATCTAATTACTCGTCTACGCGGCCATGCGCGTGCTCACTTCCGTCTCCAGGAGCTTACTGCGCAGGCGCAGTACTAGAAACCCTCGTACTGCGCCTGCACAGTAAGCTCCCGTAGACGCAAGAGGGAGCGCACACTATTGATGTATAATTGACCAGTGTCAGCGACGGGAAACGGGTGATCGGAGGAGGATGGCGTGGGACATGACAGCTGCAGGGGGCTGATAGAAGCCCCAGGTAAGTGTCTTTTTTTCAGCACTCCACAGAACCCCTATTTGTTTTAACAAATTTTCATGTTCAGCACTAATCAAAACTACTATTTAATTAAAAGAACATTTGAATTATTGGTGCTCACCTGTTTTCTGAGCAGAAGTGTGTTGCTTTACTGCTGCAAACAAGTTTATAGGAGAACAAAGGCCCTTATGCAATTTCCTTTTCTTCTGAGTATCTCCCAGGAGATACATTTTCATCTTCTCTATGAAAAATTACATTTCAGCACTCACCAATTGAACAAGTAGGGAGAAATGAAATAAACTTATTATTTCTGAGTACTTTCTTGATTGCTGGTGGGCTTTAAATGTATTTTATTGAGGAGGTGTGAAAATATCACCTGGGAGAAAAGTTAATTGAATATGGGCCAAAGTCTCCAGACTTCATAACTGGACTCTGCTCTTTAGGTTTACTGCATGAGGAATTTCTTGAACTTATGAAGGAGTCCTACATCTAGCGGTGCTGGGCAGATTCGACCAATAGACAAATCTCTCTCTAATCAAATCTGATTAGAGAGAGAGAGCTGTCAGCTGGCCATACACAACAGGCTAATTCCGGATAAATTTCACCATGCACAATCAAACCGCGGTATACCATCATACCAGTATACCGCGGCAACCCTACTGTATAGTAACTGCGCAAGGCGATCCACACACTGACCCCCAACTTAAATAATTACATTTCTAAAACACGTTGCTCTTGAAGTAAATCAGATTTTGCATATAGATGAACAAAAAGTGTCCTGCTGATCAACCACCAGGGATCAGCAGTTCGTTCGTTCTACACTTTTTAAAGAGAATCTGTATTGTTAAAATCGCACAAAAGTAAACATACCAGTGTGTTAGGGGACATCTCCTATTACCCTCTGTCACAATTTCACCGCTCCCCGCCGTATTAAAAGTAGTCAAAAACAGTTTTTAAAAGTTTGTTTATAAACAAACAAAATGGCCACCAAAACAGGAAGTAGGTTGATGTACAGCATGTCCACACATAGAAAATACATCCATACACAAGCAGGCTGTATACAGCCTTACTTCTGAATCTCAAGAGATCACTTGTGTGTGTTTACCTTCTGTCCCCAGCTTCTCTCATGCACTGAACATTACAGGCTTCCTGCAGACAGCTCTACCTATGTCGTTAATTCCTCAGTATGTGACAGACCAGCTCCTTTCACAGCCTCCAGAGGAGAATTTTTATCCAGCTCTCTTCTATCACTGATAAGATAGCAGAGAAGCTGCTGGCCTATGTAAATAAAACACACACTGGAGTGTGCATAGAGGAACAGTTCAACACTGAAGAACTTGGCAGCCTTCCAGACACAGGCCGACAAGTCTGTCAGGGGAAAGATACATTGATTTATTACAGAGATGGTTATAGTAGAAAGAGCTGCAGTGAGCCAGAACAGATTAGAATAGGTTTAGGAACTTGTAGGATGGTAGAAAAAACGTAATTTTTGTTACAGAGTCACTTTAACATCAGTTCACCCCTTCAGTATGTGGCCCTATGACTTGCACTGCAAGAGAGGACTGACCGTTTTAAAGTGACAAAGAGCAGTTGTAGATAGGCGCTTACGTCACACACTGCTGATCTTCATGGGCTGCGGCGGGGACAGAGCGGCACGATCAGCGGGATCACGCTGTAACAATTGTTGAAATCCACATCCTGTCAGAGTCGCGCAGCCACAAGCAGTTGGATTTCAACCCCGCTGGTCTGTAAGCAGTTAAGTATATCCATCCTGAGTAAACTGTGGAATCATCAGAAGTATCCCCTGGAACCTAGGATCTACTCTATGTAAATATGGCAAAAAAGTGCTGAATGCTGAGGAGAGTCCATCTGAACCTGAAGGGCAGTTTGGTTTAAAAAAAAAAAAAAAAAAAAAATTACTAATTTATTTTATTTACTAAGATTTCCACACATGCAGTAATATACCAACAAATGCTGCTTCAGTTCCCTAAGCCCTGCTCAGTGGAGTTGTGATTTTTCTCCTACAAGTGGCTTGCATGAGCCATTCCTGCATCCCTTTCAATGTGCATGCATGCTACTCGAGGGCTCTCCTCTGTGTATCCGTATATAGATATGCACATCTAAAGGGATAAAGAAAAGCCTCTTTGAGGCCTTGTTCACTTTATAGGCGTTTTTGTAAAAATGTAAGCGTGGGCGATATTCAAAATTGCCCTGAAATTGCTTGTGCAATGATTCTCTATGAGAGGAGTTCATATCTGAGCGGTTCGTTTGCGATCTGCTTTCCTAACCGGTGCTTGGGCCATTTTTGAGGCGATTTTCCTCAACAGAAGGTATGGGAAAACGCTAATGCGTGACAGTTTTTTTTTTTTTTTTTTTTTTTTTAAATACTTTGTATTTATTGTTTCCGGATTTTTTTCTGGATCGAAAGACGGAAGCGCTCTGCAAAAGCGCTAACAAAAATGCCCACAGAAACGAGCGACGCACAGAAAAACGCAATGTGAACAAGGTCTGAATGCCTCCTGCTCTTGAGTTTTTTGGGTTTTTTTGTCATGTCCCACCTGGCAGTGCATCAGATCAACTGGGTGAGTAGATAGACCAGGTGGCTGTTCCTATTGGCTGTCTGCTTTAGTCTGTCAATTATACCGCATGCTGATTGCTAGATACTGACAGGTCTAGGCTGGTCTCAAAATACCAAAAATTTTACTTGTTTTACTGAATGCTCTCATCTTTGTGAATTTACATATATTGAAATATTTACCCCACAAGTCAGTAATTTACCTCACTAGTTGGTAACTTAACTTTTCAATGCAGTAAGAGTTTTAGTGAATTAACCTTTTACAAACTGTTCCATAAAATCAGCTGTTTTCTGCATTACCAAATAATGTAATGCTCAGTGAACTAAAGCTAAGTGCTGATCCTTCATAAAAATGATGATCAGCCATGAAAATTTGCAACAAAAATGTGATGATTGTTTTACTTGTTGCCTGAAACTCTCAGAGTGGAGAACATTAAGCAATAATAAATTAAGCTGCCATTGGGATCCTTTAAACACATTCCAGTAGCAGAGCCTGACAAGTGTCTGTGTCAGACTTGACTCCAGTTCAGAAATGATTATGAGGCCGATGTGTTTATAGATTTGTCCCAACACGAGAGAGAGTGGAATAGACGCTTCATGCCTCGATTACCACATGCGAGGGGAAGTGGGAACAGTGCCATAGCTGTGGGAATGTTCAACCAGATAGTGTGGAAATGCAAGATACTCCTTACCAGCGTTATATTACGTACCGTCTGTCAGGCAGAGACCGCACCTAAATGAACATGTAGCATGACGCTTCAGACTCAGAAATAAAACTTGTACCATATAGAATGGTTTCAGAGAAAAAAATCCTTGTCATAAATGGGGAACTATTATGAAATGTAAATTGTGCATAGACCGGCTTCTCACAGAGTGGTATAGGCAAGTCAGGCAGGACTACCCCTCAAGTGCGGTTGGCACATGGTAGGGTAACGCCTAACTGGTGATCATTATGGGTGAGGGAGTCCGCTCTCTGTTGTCAGTGAAGCGGAAAAAAAATGATATAAAGAATTGTTTGTATAGTACAGATAAATACTAGAACATTAGTAGCAAAGAGAAAATATTCTCTTTTTTTTTTTTTCAGTTTTCTCCCCAGGATTTTTTTCCAGCCGGGTGGCATGAAATGGTAGCCGGGTGGCATGAAAAAGCAGCCGGGTGGAGCGAGATGAAAATGCAGGGCAACTCTGCTTACAGCATAGGAGGAGGTGAGGAGGTGAGCCGATGACAGCCGGGTGGTCACCAAATCTAGCCGGGTGGAGCACCCGGCTGAAAGAGCCTCAGGAGAACACTGTGTTATATAATGTTTTTTTATAACATTGCATCATTCTCTAATATTTGCAATTTACACACAACTCAGCATTCTAAAGGATTTTACAGAGCAGGCCAGTAAACTTTTGAACTGTCCTCTGGAGAGAAAGAAAATACAGTGACTGACAATTGAGATAACAAGCTTCAGAAGACAGAGCTCTCTGTGACTTTGAAAGTCGTGGAGCTCAATGGCTCTTTTGCACAGATAACTTGAGTTTCCTAACTCTTCCTGTACTCGAAACAATATTAGACTTATGTCTCTGCTCCAAATGTTTTATTTCTCAGCTGTACTACACATACAAATCATATCAATTTTTTTTGCTTCCGTGTCTCTGTAAAGGGGACCCGAGATGGCCATCTGGGGGGTATTTATATTAAGCTGGGGTTTCCTCCAGCCCCATGAGGTTCGTGGGCTCCCTTGCCATCCTTTACGGCTGCTCAGTTCAATTGCTCTCCCCCCCGGTAAACTGGCCGGCGGCGCTCTTTTTTTTTTTTTTTTTTTTTTTTTTTAGTAGTACAGCGCAGAACGCTTCCGGACACAGGAGTGCAGCCGAACCGCGCATGGGCAGAAGCACACGGCTGGACACAACTGGCAGTTGGGATAGCAAGTGAGCCAAGCTGCCAGAGAGGACAGCAAGGGAGACCACGAACCTCATGAGGAAGCCCCAGATTAGTAGAAATATACCCCTTATGACCATCTCAGGAACACTTAAAGCCTTTATTGTCAATTAAGGCTGCTAAACACAGACGTTTGACTTAAAGGACAACTATCATGAACAAATGTAATTTCTAACATGGCATACATATAAAATGCAGATTTCTTCCAGAGTAAAATGCACTATAAATAACTTTTAATAATAATGCCAAGTGGGCAAACCACTTGAGGGCCAAATTTAATGTCTCTGAGGGCCAGATTTGGCACGCGGGCCGGAGTTTGACATTTATGCTCTAGACTCTAGAGGCGTGCCACGTTGCCGGACTCCAAGGTCACAACCAAGCTGCTCATCAAACTTCTGTGGGTGCAGCATGGCCAAGCATGAAAATGGTCACAATGTGCAAAAAGGGTCCCGGGCAGATGTGGAGGTCCGGAGGATGCTGCAGGAAGCCTCTGGAGCGCATACCTATTAAACAACCCCTGGGAAATTTGGGCGAAGGGTAAAGGCAATAAACGGCTCACCCTGCTCCAGCATAAGTCCCGACGGCGTTAAATACTGTTCCCCCTCCAGGTCCACGTAGATGGTGGGGAATTATGTAATTCAGCTTCCAGATATTACAAGTTTTTGTATTAATTTGTGCTGCATCTTTTGACAACGCCCAAATTGCTCACTGAGCACCACTACAGCTGTAATTCCTATTACGGCCTATGGTGGCGCCGGCAGCCCCTAAATCTCCTGCGCTTTTCTTACACTTCTAACACTCCTCTGGAGGATCCAAAAGGTTTCCCTCTCCTAAGGCAAGCATTTCATTTTTGACCAGAGGTTCGTCCCGGGGTCAGCAAGCGTATCTACAACATCTGAACCCTGCAAACCGCTTTTGAGCCGCGATCATACGAAAATTGTGTAACAAAAATTTCAAGCAGATTATGTAGCCTTTGCTGATTGGTAAATGTAGTGCTTAGGTGTTTATTGTAATGGTAGTTGTCATACTGATACTGTGTACTGAAATCACCCCTGATGGCTTTAGGACAAGGTATAGCACAGAAGCAGGTTAAGAAGCAGCAGTATACAGGTAGGATACACAAAACGAGAGCTCACTATCCCCTTGTAATGTTAAGGGACTTGTCTGCATTTTGGTGTGCACTGCTCCAGTCACTGTGTCTTGTTGAGTACAGTATTGCTGCTCATGACTGCCACATGGCATCGGAGTACAAGCGCCTGTCTTGTAAATTCATATGCTATATGTCACCAGCTATGTGTTCATTGCAGCTGATGCTCCAGCTATTGCACATTAACCCCAATTCTCCTTTAGGTACAGCATACATACATGATGTCAGACGTGCTATGTAAGGTCCTATAACTGTCACCAGAGGTGATTTGAACACGTCATTTTTATGGCTTCTGTTGGTATGGAAACCTAACCACTGCATGCACTGACAAGGCAAATGCTTGTATGCACATTTCTGTATTTTGCTTTCTTTACATCCTGGTTTGCAATTAAAAAACAAAACAAAACAAAAAAAACACACACACCAAAAACAAAACATACGTTTGGTACATCTTTAACAGTGATCAATACCATGATGGAGCCACAAAGAAAGCTCCATGCACGAGCAGCCGATTGAATATTGGTAAATTCATTTTCCCACTATTATACCGTTGATAACAAAGCTTGCGCCATACTCATCTTAATATCTTCCCTCACACTAACCCTCCTGCTCCACTAATCCTCCTACTACCCCTACACCTAACACTATCCCTCCTAATACTGCGGCTACACTACTACCGCTACACCAAACACTATCCCCTCCTACTACCACTACACCTAACCCTATACCTACTACTGCTACTCACAAATGAGCTTAAAACTGTAAGTGGTGCTCACTGTCACGTTTCTGTAAGCATACAACATGCAGAAAATAGTCACTCTTATCTCACGGCATGTAAGCATTTATTAGCATGACAAGGAGCCGCTACACCGCTTCCAAGCATAATGTAAATGCTAGCTGGAAGCTGCAAGGAAACAACTCGTCGTGATACTGTGAGCGTCATCACCACCACCACTTATGCCAATGAAAAATAAGTCTAAAGCAAAACAAGAACAAACACATTCCTTATACGACTAACTGATGACATATCCTCTCCTGCAGAACAACAGGACGTAGGCAAGAAGCTGCCTCAGAACAACTATTGTAAGTATCACAAAGCCTATCTCCACACATCTAACCACCCTGTCCAAAGCTTAGTCACCACAGTGCTCACATGTAACAATTTTGCCTGAAATTAAGGCTATGGAACCTAAGCAAACCTAAAGCTAGAACCAAAAAAAAATAAGTATATATACACTTTACCTTTGGAGAGGAAAGGCTCTGGATCCTGTATACCATTACCTGTCCGCTCTAGGAGTCCTGGTTCCTCCGCTGTTGGGAGCATTTGTGTCCCCAAGTGCTCCTGAAGACGGGTGGCTCTATACAGCGCATGCTAGAGTGCGCACCGACGCTTGCGCAGTACGGAGCCGTCCGTTCTAGGAATAGTCAAAAGGTATTACATAACTTTGGCTGTTAGCTCTTCTGATTATCTCCATGACTAACACTGGACCACCTACAACTGGCTAATGTCGGTGGGGAGCTTTTGGACATAGTTCACAATAAAGCCCAAACAGCCATTTTACTATTAATTGGATTAGCTGAGCCTGTAGTTTGTTTCTGTAAAAAATAACCTCGAGAAATGGGGAGAGCAGGCATATACTGTGACCTGACTCCTACCACTCCCACCCCCCCCCCCCCCCCCCACTTCTCCTTTCTGCCCCCGCTTCATACCTAAATGCCCTTTCGGCAGCCTATTCCGGGTCAGCAGTGTTGGGCACTACTGTGCAGGTGCTGGCTGGGCTACGCGCGTCCTACAGCACATGCCCATGGCTGGGAGCACTCTGCGCATGCATATTATAATAATAATAATCCAAACATTTGTATAGCGCTTTTCTCCTGTCGGACTCAAAGCGCTCAAGAGCTGCAGCCACTGGGACACGCTCAAGAGGCCACCCTGCAGTGTTAGGGAGTCTTGCCTTGAACTCCTTACTGAATAGGTACTTGACCTAGCCAGGATTCGAACCCTGGTCTCCCATGTCAAAGGCAGAGGCCTTAACCAGTACACTATCCAGCCACTGTTGCATATGACATCACACGTGACATACGCAAATTGCTCTTGGCCGCACAGGGTCTCCGGCAGCCTCTTCCGGGTCGCCGGAGTCTGGCACTATGACAGCCGATCACGCTGATTGGCTGCCGGGGGGAGGGAGGGGGCAGTACGAAAATAAATTAAAAAAAAAAAAAAAAAGTTAATATTTATAAAAGAAAAAACTAGGGAGCGATAAGACTCCAACATTGAGCTCGGTTGGTGGGGAGAAAAGGTGGGGGGGCAGGGGAGAGGGGAATAAAAATCACTTGTGTGCTGAGTTGTGTGGCCCTGCAGCTAGGCTTTAAAGCTGCAGTGGCCCAATTAGTAAAAAAATGGCCTGGTCACTGGGGGGGGGGGGGGGGGGGTTTTAACACCGCAGTCCTCAAGTGGTTAAACACAAGAACAGTAAACTGCATCCAACAGAAGATGGAATCAAAATCGGGTACGCAATAGAATGGTGTGATAATTGATGCAGGCATCGAACATGTGCTGCTCTTACTTGTGGATTGAGCGTTATTAGCATCAACTCAGGCACTGTCTGAGCTTCTGAATTATTTTTGTATTTTTTTTGTATGTGATAAATTATTAATTTTTTGTCTGCTATAGCTGGCGATAAGCGCTGCATATTGCTCCGCTAATCCGGGGAGGCGTATATTTCATATGTATAACTAGCTATATGAAAAAAATGAGATTTTCTTGTGTTGGAAAGTCAGCAATTAGAAGCAGACAGACTGTCCTCCCTTGGGCTCCTGTTACGGGAGTCAGAATGCTGATATTTATGAGCTCCTTGGTAAGACTGCTGAATTGGCATTCTATAGCCTCCCTTTGAATTCCTGGACTGTTTGATCTGCCATGAGTTAGAATGTATAGTGTGAACATGCTCATTGCTATAGCTGTATAACGGGATGAAATGATGTCTGAAAATAGGGAGAGCATTATCACAGGCGGATACAATCACCGTCTTCAGTGGATATTGCTGCAAAAGGGTCTCTAGTGTGTTCAGAAACAAATCTTCTCTACTGGTGGAGTTTTCCTTCTAGACGTCATACAAAGATGATTTTTGCAGCAATGCTAAAGTCCGCACCCTGCATAAGGGTAATTTGGGGATCTAGCAACTGCCGGACCCGGAATTAAGTCTCCTTCCGAGTTGCTACAACGCTTTGAGTGTTTACAAAGTGCAATAATAAAAAAACACAATGCTTGTGATTTTCATTGCATTTTTGGGGGTCAACAATCCCAGGAAACCTTGCAACAGGAAAAGACCACCTAAGCAAAATCACAATCGCACAAGTAGAATTTTCATTTAAATTCATGATCACATTGCTTTTGCAATTGCGCTTAACGATTTTCAGTGTGTACAGGCCCTAAAGGTGGCCAATAACGATCCAATTTCTAGCGAAAAATCGTTCACTACACCATCAACGAACCAATCTTTGCTTCCTATCACAGACAAGAAAATCCAAATTTTGGTTAGATGAAAATTCAATCGGACGATTGTTTTTATAATCGTTCGTAATTGATTCTACCCATCAACAGAGATTATTTACAACCAATCAGATCAGAATTTCTGATCGCTCGAACGATTTTTCAGTTAGTGGCCACCTTAAGAGAGCCATGAAATAGTTTTTATTTCCCACTGTGTGAAGTGAGAAGGAACATGATCTCCTAGTGCTCTGGAGGAGGCGGCTATGAGACATCATAGCCTAAAGGCCCGTACTCACGGGCTGCAAATGTTGCCTGTCGCCAGCACACGTGAGCGTGTGGGCGACAGGCCGGCGACAGCTTCTCGCCAGGTCCCTCCGCGTACACACGCGGAAGAGGGACCAGCGGCGAGGCGGAAGCTGTCGCCGACGTTCCTCCTCCCCCCGCCGGAAGCTCCATTTGATACAATGGAGGTTGCTGTCGCTAGTCCGCGAACTCACGCGGACTAGCGACAGTTGCGGGGGAGGTGCGGCGGCGACTGTCGCCATGCGATTGAAACTTTCAATCGCATGGCGACATGAGCGGCGGGCGACAGTTCGGGGTGCGCGCGCGTGCGGCGGCCCATACTCACGGGCGACCTGTCGCCGCAACACGCGCGCGCCGCGTGTTGAGGCGACAAAAGTCCCTCGTGAGTATGGGCCATAAGCTAAACATGACTAGGAAGGCGGAGCAACATGCCAATATAAACAAATATATATGTTAGATATAGGACACTTTTCTGATATTGAAATCAGGATATTTAAGGTAAACACTGGTATAGTGAATAATGTATTACACTCTGCTATACTGTATGTCATTAGGATTTCTCTTTAAGCTTCATACACACACACACGAGGTCTATTGCATTTCTTTATCCATCATCAGGGAGTAAGGCCCCATTTCATCTTAATCCATTTCAGATTTTGACCAAGTTTTCTCTGGTGTGTGTACAAAACAGGACAACATTTATATTGCTTTTCTCCTGGAAGACTCAAAGCCCAAAGCTGCAGCCACTAGGGTGCGCTCTATAGGCAGTAGCAGTGTTAGTGAATTTTGCCTAAGGTCTCACTGAATAGGTACTGGCTTACTGTGTCTGAGGCAGAGCCATTACACTATCCAGCCATAAGATGGCTGAGAGACTTTACACTATAAGGGCTGGTGCACACCGAGCGGGTATTTCAGCATTTTTGCCAGGGCTGTGGAGTCGGTACAAAAATCTACCGACTCCAACTCCGACTCCTCAGTTTATGAAATCACGACTCCAACTCAGACTCCAGGTGGCTAAAATTGCCCCGACTCCGACTCCAACTCCAACTCCTACTCCGACTCCACAGCCCTGGTTTTTGCAGCCGCTTGCCGCTGCGGATACGCTTGGTCAATGTATCTCAATAGGGTGGTTCACACCAAAGCGGGAAGCATTTTGCAGAAACGAATCCTCCCGGGGTGAGGCATTTTTTGGATTGCGGAGGCGTTTCTGCCTCCAATGTAAAGTATAGGAAAAACGCAAACTGCTCTGAAAAACGGCAGTTCAGAGCGGTTTTGCAGGCATTTTTGTTACAGAAGCGGTTCAGTAACAGCTTTACTGTAACAATATATGAAATCTACTACACCAAAAACGTTTCCCAAAACCGCAAAATGCTAGGTGAAACGCTACAGAAAAATAAGAAAAAGCGTTTCAAAATCTGCTAGCATTTTGCGGATCTGTTAGCGGGTTTTGGTGTGCACCAGGACTCACTGCACTACAAGCCATTCTAGAGTGCTTGATTGGCTGTTCATTTTTAATTACTGAATATAAACATTCCCTGCTGACCTTTTTCACTCTACACCAGTTATGGGTCTCTAAACCATTCTCTGTGACTGACCCTGCCCAGGAGAGCACTGCCTTTCCTTTGCTGATCTCTATTGTATACCCTTAGCAGGACATTCTCTACCTCTGTCCACATGGATGAGCACTTGTGCTCCCACTGGGACATGTTACAAGCTGATGGGTTCTTACAGTGGTGGTTGTCAGATCATGCTTTCTATTGATTCGGCTTTCCATTTGGATGTGCAAAAACTGCCGATATCACAGCTAGCACCAGAATAAAAAGAAACAAAAAGAAACCAGCAGAATGAATAGCCATATTACTCACCTGTGGTGACGTAAAAAGTTAATGAGTTTGTATCGCCACTTCCTGTTTACAACAGGAATGGCCAGAAGAGTAACCACTACAGGTGGCTGAGCTGGCACAAAGCATAGAGATTTAAACTGGCTGTGAATTATCCCTGGTCCATGCATAGTGCTGACATCAGCCAATTGGCAGGCTCCTCGCAGGTCAAAAAAACAAAACAGAAATAAGCTGTGGTAAAAATGAACAGTGGAAACAATATAATGATGCAAGTGCCTGTTACTACGCAGGAAATGTCACTTTTTTGGGAGGGTGCCCTTAAAGGGAACCTCAACTGAATGGGGGTAAAGAGTTTCACTTACCTGGGGCTATTACTAGCCCCCTGCAGCAGTCCTGTGCTGCTGCGGACCGCAATGCGTACAAAAATACGAGTTGCCGCATATCTACGCGTGCGGAATGCGGCAACACTTTTTTTTGTACGCGTTGCGATCCGCAACGGCGCTAATTGCAGTAGGGAATGCGTCCAATAATACGCATGGCGGCCGGCCGACTGGTGAGTCGTCAAAAACGAAACTAAGCGACAGCGGGGGACTGGAGGATTCCAGAGCGGCTCCGAGGGCACAGGACTGCTGCAGGGGGCTGGTAATAGCCCCAGGTAAGTGAAACTCTTTACCCCCCCCTCCCGTTCAGTTAAGGTTCCCTTTTACTAACATTTTTTTCTTAATGCTTTTGTATAAAAAAAACAACAAACACTACAATGCACCCTAAGGTTCAACACACACCATAAAATCTTGGTTGTTCAATCCTACCACTTTCATGTAGTGTTAAGCCCCATCTACACGATACAATTCTTTGTACGATTCGATTACGATTCTATTTACAATCCGATTATATCCGACATATCCGATCAGGATTCGATTTGATTCAATTTGATTTGCCATTGCAAAACAATGGCAAATCGAATTGAATCCTGATCGGACATGTCGGATTTAATCGGATTGTAAATAGAATCGTAATCGAATCGTACAAAGAATCGTATCGTGTAGATGGGGCTTAACACTACATGAAAGTGGTAGGATTGAACAACCAAGATTTTATGGTGTGTGTTGAAACTTAGGGTGCATTAACACTGTGCACGCTGCAAGCATTGTATGGCAAACCATGCGCAGTGTCAATCTTCACAGGCGATGCCCATGTACAAGCATGACCCGGCACTCCAGATCCCTCGGCGGCAGATCAGGACCCCCATGCATGTTAGATTCTGAGGTCTCAGCAGAGGCACACAAACAAAATTGCCGCGTCCAAATTTTGGCACAGGCTGAAGATGAAAGACGACTATCTGCGCCTGCTGAAAGTCCAGGATAAGGCTTACTAGGCTGTTGGAAAAAGCAGTTACCGGTATTTCCCACAATGCAACAAACAGCACACTGTCACTGCGCAGAAAGCTAACAGTCAGGACCTTGGTCATGACATCACACTGTGGTAGGCGTTTTACCACAATATCAGCCATATAGACCCCCTTATGATCTATTCCAGAAAAGGTAAACATTTCTCGTGGGAAAGGGGGTGTCGCCTACTAATTGGGATAAAGTTCAAATCTGGGTTAAAGTTCTTCAAGGACAACCGAAGGGAGAATATGGAGACATTTTTATTTCATTTTAAGCAACAACAGTTGCCTGGCTAGCCTGCTGATCCTCTCTAAGGGTACATTTCCACTAGAGCGAATCTGCATGCGTTTCCTGCATGCAGATTCGCTCAACCAATACAAGTGGATGGCACCGTTTCCACTTGTCAGGAATTCTGTGCGGTTCGCTCTGCAGAAAAAATCTGCACAGCAGAGCCGTCAGAATTCGCACACCGCACACCCGCAGGCGAATCGTCGGTCAACTAAATAGGAAAACCGCAAGCACTTGAGTCTTGCGGTTTTTCCGGCGATTTCGTTTAAAAACCCATGTCAATGCTTGCCGGCATTGACATGGATAAAATCACGTTGTTCAAATCGCGAACGATTCCGCGTGAAAATCCGCATGAAACCGTCAACGAATCTGCAACCGTATGCGGATTCGTTGATGTGTTTTCCACGAGCATATCGCGCCGCACAAGTGGAAACGCACCGTAATACTTTTAGCCATTGACCCTGAACTAGCATGCAGCAGATCAGGTGTTTCTGACATTGGCCTCAATTCACTAAGCTTATCTCCTGTCTTTAATAACTCTTCTAGAGTTGTTACCATGGTGACGAGGCATGTAGTATTCAGGAAACATTTTAACTCAGGCAAACCTAAAGTTAACTCTTCTGTCTTTAAGTTAACTCTTTAATCCTTAAAATAACTCCAGAGTTAAAGACAGGCTGTTCATTAACTGCGTGTGAAAATAACTACAGAGGAGGTAAATTAACTACAGAGGAGGTAATGTAAGGAATGAAGAGATAAGATAACTCTTACTGTGTGGAGGTAAGTTTTCTCTTGCCTTATCTCCAGCATGATCTTAGTGAATTGAGGCCATTGTTGTCAGATCTGACCAGATTAGCTGCATGCTTGTTTCTGGTGCTATTCAGACACTACTGTGGCTAAATAGATCAGCAGGGCTGCCAGGCAACTGGTATTGTTTAAAAGGAAATAAATATGGCAGCCTCCATATACCTCTCACTTCAGGTGTCCTTTAAAAAAGCACACATGGTTGTTTTATTTGGATGGTTTATCTCAGTAGCAACTGACCGTTCAGGTAACGGTAGAGTTGCCAGTGGCTGGAAGAGTTGAGCCAATTCTTTAATTTGTGCCACAAAGCTGATTAGCCATTTGTATTGTTTTGGCCATCTTTTTGTTTACCTGTGTGTAGAAAGTGTTTTGCTTGCGGTCAGGTCTGCTGTGAAGACATTGGACCACACAGACTGAGGAAGGGATATTATGGCAGATATATGTGTGTAGATGTGAGGGGACTGTGTGGCAGCCTCATTTGTCCATTGCTGATTAGTATTTGCATGCAGCTGCTGAGGCCGGTCAGTGGTGTGTAAGTGATGGTGCAGTCTGTCCTGTCACACACAGGAACATTCTTATCCCAGGTATAAGACCCACTACAGTGCACCCTCCAGCACAGCAGGCGCTGCTATTAGCATATACCGATTACTATGATAATGGACCTGTCTCATTTTATTTATTACACTTTGAGCACTACAGGTTTATATCACTGCTTTATGATGGAAGAGGAAGGATCCGCTGGAGCTGATGAAGGTGATTATGTGGCGGCACTTCATTATGAGCACTTCACATGTGATTTTTTTTCATACCCTGCGCTGCCAAGAAGTGCGAACAAACTTGTTAACTTTTCCTTCAGGAATAGGAACTCAATTAAAACATGCAAATCGCAAGGAAATTGATCCAGTATATACAATGAGAATGCATTTGTGGTGGTAAAGTAAAGCAACGGAAGGGATACCTCCGCCTTCCACATCAAATCTGAACTAAAGGGCTACTTGTCTGTGCACAATGTACGTATTGTGGTCATAAAAGTGAACCCGAGGTGAGAGTTATATGGAGGCTGCCATATTTATTCCCTTTAAAGTAACTGTCGGGCATAAAATCAAAAATCTGTTCTATATTTTTATCTGGTAAACAAGTAATAAGGATGCTAATCAGAAAATCCAAAAGTTAAAATCTCTATTACTTTTCTTGTTTATAAATGATCATTCCCCAGTTTACCTGGCTCTTATTTGGTACATTGCCGCACAAAGGAAGTTGCAGGGCATGCTGGGTTGTCCTTTTTTTTGCTTCTGTACATTAGTTAAGTCTGAGGGGAAATAAAGAAGCAAAAAAAGACAACCCAGCATGCCCTGCAACTTCCTTTGTGCGGCAACGTACCAAATAAGAGTCAGGTAAACTGGGGAATGATCATTTATAAACAAGAAAAGTAATAGTGATTTTAACTTTTGGATCGCCTGGTTAGCATCTTTATTACTTGTTTACCAGACAAAAATAAAGAATTGATTTTTGATTTTATGCCCGACAGTTACTCTTTAAAACATACCAGTTCCTCCGCCTCTAATACTTTCAGCCATAGGCCATGAACAAGCATGCAGCAGATCAGGTGTTTCTGACATAGTCAGATCTGACAATATCAGCTGCAGCTTGTTTCTGGTGCGATTCAAACACTACTGCAGCCAAATAGTCTGACAGCCTTCATAATCTTCTCACTTCAGTTGTCCTTTAACTACTTTGGCCTCCTGGACGTACTAGCTACGCCCAGGAGGCCATGTGTGCGTCCGCGCGTTCCCGCGGCCGATCGCGCGCTTTGCACGCGCGTTCCTGGCCGTTAGCCCACGAATCAGTGAATCGGGCTATGCTCTCTCAGAAGCTCCGCTTTTTCTGGCTGTTGCGTCCCCCATACGTCCCTCTAAGCGGATGTTACGCTTAGAGTGACGTCATGTAAACAAACTCATGGCCGCCATCTTGTGGCCAAAAAGTAAAACTACAACTAAAAGTAAAAAAAAAAAACAACCTTAAAACACATTTACATTATAAAAGTTCTGTTTACATCCCACCCTCCCAAAAAATACCCAAATAAAATGTTTAATATAAAAAAACAAAAACATTACAATTAAAAAAAATAACCATGTAAATATTTACCTAAAGGGTCTAAACTTTTTAAATATCAATGTAAAGATGAAATATTTCTATACTTTTTTTATTTTAAACTTGTAAATAGTGATCGATGCAAAATGGAAAAAATGCACCTTTATTTCTAAATAAAATATTGTCGCCATACATTGTTATAGGGACATAATTTTAACGGTGTAATAACCGGGACATATGGGCAAATACGTGAGTTTTAATTATGGAGGCATGTATCATTTTAAAACTATAATGGCTGAAAACTGAGAAATAATGAATGTTTTCCGTTTTTCTCTTATTCTTCCTGTTAAAATGCATTTACAGTAAAGTGGCTCTTCGCAAAATGTACCACCCAAAGAAAGCCTAATTGGTGGCGGACAAAACAAGATATAGATCAGTTCATTCTGATAAGTAGTGATAAAGTTATAGGCTAATGAATGGGAGGTGAACATTGCTCGAATGCATAAAGTGAAAACGACTGAAGTGTCTCCTTCCCTATTGCACCTCACTACTCTCTATATTGTAAGCTCATAAGGGCAGGGACTTGCTCCTATTCAGGGCCGTGGAGTCGTTACAAAAATCATCCGACTCCTCAGTTTATGAAACCACCGACTCTGACTCCAGGTACCCAAAATTGCTCCGACTCCACGACTCCAACTCCACAGCCCGTGTACCAATTTTAGTGCCATCTCAAACCACACGTTAACCATGTATGTATTTGTATTGCTGGGTGTCATGATTGTACAGTGTCTTGAACTTCTCATTTATATATGTTCACCAATATTGTTTTGTACGTAAGTACTGTATTGTATGTACAGTGCTACAGAAGATGTAGGGACTATACAAATAAACAAACTTCTAAGCTTTGGGTCTCCTATCCTAGCAGCATCTACAATGGTACAGAATAAGGGCTGGAACCCGCAGGAGCTGTTTGGAATGGCTGGTCGATTCCACTCCCTCTGGAATGGCCGGACGATTTTCCTTTCACTAATAGAAGATGTCAGTGGCGGGCAACCAGGAATACCGGACTACAGCCTGAAGAAGTCTTCATAGAAATCTTGAAGTTAAAAAGTCATCTCTCCAAGGTAAACTGGCGTGTCTATGCATCAAACACTAAAATAGATGCGTAGGAAAATGACAGTGGGTGCTCTGGGCTGATAAGCATCCAAATCTGAAATATTGGACTTTAACAGAAGGCACTATGTTGATGAAAGGCCTGGAGAGCAGGACGAGGATGAGCGTCTTCAAGCAACAGTGAAACAGTGAAGAATGGTGGAGATTCCTTGCAGGTTTGGGATGGCAGCTCTATACATGGAGTTGGAGAATTAGACATGTATGTTTGTACCACAATGGATCACAATCTAACATCTGACACAACCAAAATCAATCATCTATATTTAACTTTAGTTCTTCTAAACATTTAATACTATCTGATGAGTAACTTTAAAGCAAACCTGTGATGGTAAAGGGGGTGGGGGGGGGGGGGGGGGAATATGGAACTTCAGTAGGTGTAAGACTCCCAGATTCTCTACTAGCCCACGGTTTCCCCACAGGACCATATTCTTCTTGTGGTCAAGGCCTCATCTATGTATGACTGCTTCTGTACTGGACATGCACAGGTGAGGTCCACACATGCTCAGCAAAATGAGGCTTTTGTGCACAGAGGAAAAAAACATGCACGTGTGGTTTTGTCCTACTGGGCATGCAGGGACCTTACCTGTGCATGCCCAGTAAGGATGCGCATATACTCGGCAGGGGCGCTGCCAAAAAACATTTATTTTATCGAATAATAGAGGAACTCATCACTGGAAGGAGGATTGAGGAAGCTTTGAAACTATCCAGGGGGTACTACTGAGATAGCATCTACACTGTTTTATTTTCAAAATGTAGATGCCAGTGTACCCAGAAGGACATAAGATGTTCTAAAAGCCAAAAGTGGTCACACAAATAGGAACATCATTCAGCTTTTTCTATCTTTAACCATTTTGAAGGTTATCCATTAAATTGATATTTTTGAAAAGCATGCTTACTTTACAATATATTCAATGTGCTTGCAATAGTGACATATAAATGCCTGTTGAGACTCAATGATGGCTGAGGAGTTGCCCATTTGTACTCTTTCATAGTATGCAATTTTCTTTTTTTAACTTTTGTTTGTAATCGTGGACCTTCTTGCGTGAAAGGGGAAGAGTCTCCTTTGATCAGAGTCCCTCTGCATTTGTAATAATGCCTGTTGGGCTCCCCTGAATCTCTGATCCTGTATTTTCCTTCCTTCCATATATACTTTATTATCACCAGTTTTACACTTTGAAAAAGCACTGCAGTAGAGAGAGTAGGTGAAAGGGGGGAAAAGAAGGCAGACAGCAGAGGGCAAGTCCATATCGCTAAGATCTGCTTAAGCCATGGCGCACATCTTTATTCAGGTTCTCTTTAGAGTAACCTTTGAGTCTCACAAGAGCCGAGGTATTTTAAAAAAAAGTGCACTTGTTCTTTAAGCATGCAGACAGCCTGTTTAAAGTAGCTCTTGTGCGGTCAGTCTGATGCATCCTACAAAAGTCAAGTACAATTAACTTGAGTGAACGGTACAGCAAGCAGCTAGATCAGGGAAAACCTATTCAATCTCTACATAAATTACAGCAGGCATAATAGAATTCAGATTGAAATTTCAGGAGCACCTCAAAAAGAAAATTTACATAAAAACAGAAAGGCTGTTCCAATACAGTAACAACCAACACAAAGGTACCTAATGCTTGTGTGGGGATAAGAAACAATTACAAAACCAGCCAAACTGACAACTCAAGACTCATGTCTACTGATAAAGATTAAAGTACATGACTACATTACTCAAAAAGAGCATGTCCCAATTACTGAATAGAGCCATTTTATTTCTATTGCTATCCAAAATTATGTTACATGTGCTATACCAAATAAAATAAATATCTTGATGAGAAAACATTGCACACAGTACAATAAAACAACATGTAGTGGAACCTCTAGGGCCGGAAGAGGGGGGGGGGGGGGATTAGGGGTTGTTTTAGGTTTACAAAAACAAAACAAAAAGTGGAAAAAGGTTAAAAAAACATTGCTTTCACTTTGCAATAAAAGCTTGTCATTCACTGTAGTTATACCTCAGTGAGCTCCCCCTGCAGGCTAAAATTTTGTTTGGTCAGTACATACATATAAGAATTAAGCAAACACAGCAGAGAGCGTCCAGGTTCAAGCATCACTGATTGCAAGCAGAAGAGTGCCAATTTTCTTCACTGGACGGCTTTTGATTGAACTGAATATAAAAACCCCACGGCAATGGAAGTTTGAGAACTGCTGCCCACCTACATGGGCCGTAAAAATTACTGTAAATCCACCAGAACAAAAAAAACATAAAAAACAAAAATTGCAGGTTACTCAAGTTCCCACAATAATCACCCGTTGCCTACATTTCTCCTGAGTTCAGGGACCTGTCAGCATGAGTCAACAGAAAGAAAGGGTTAGGGGTGATCACATAGGAGTCAGCAAGTTCCACAGCAGATTTGACTACTTAGCAGTCATGCTCAGATATCCAGCAAGGGCCACCTTCCCACAGCACGTGCCAAGCACTTGCAAGTGTCCAGCAGGTCCACAGGACAGGTAAAAGATGCAATATGAAAGAAGCTGCCTATATGAAAATAATTTTTTTTTCTCCTCTTCCTTGAAGCCCACATTGGCCTATAGCATATGTGGTCAGTAGAAGAGTCAGGCACCTCTGTCAGAGGTGCCTGGCTCTTCTACTGACCACACATGCTATTACTCCGTTGTTATTGCCTGATGAAGCAGGATCAAACCTGCGAAACGTGTTGAATATTTGGAGTTCATAAATATATTGACTGTCTTTACTAAAGTCCTTGTGTGTCTACTTGGAGGAGGTAAGTCCACCACTACCTCCTCTATTTACCAAGAATTTGGTTTTTTTAAGCTCATTTAGCTTCCCTTTATCCTTTTGGTGCCTCTGTTCTCCTGCATAATATTGAGTCAACCCTGGGTGGAGGGTTGAACCCCCTTTTTCTTATCTACAGAGAGCGACTTATTCCTGAGTGGGGTCAGGAAAATCTCCCCACCTGCCTTTACAGGGGTTGCCTAATGGTAACCCTGGTTTGTGAGTATTAACATTTACTCTATCTAGTAACCATTTACCAGTGCATATTACACTATTGGGGCTCTTGGTGTTCCTTGTTTTTGATTTGCATGCTTGTTCAGGGTTTATGGATAAAGAAATTAAGAGTCAGAGTATCAGCAGGACAGCCAGGCAATGTGCATTGTTCAAAAGGAAATACATAGGTCTACCTCCATAGGTCACACCTCAGATTTCTTTAGTTTTCTGCATGGCAAGAGTTCTTGATACTAAGCATATTAGTACATGGATAATTTACAATTTATTTTTTTACTGGGCAGCATGGCGCCATAGTGGTTAGCACTCAACTTGCACATAGCTGGGTCCTCAGTTCAAAACCCAGCCAAGGCACTACTTCAGAGTTTCCTCTGGGCACTCCAATTTTCTCCCTGATCCCCCTTCTGAGAAGTTAAAGGAAACCTGTAATGTGGCAAAAAAAATTAAACGTCACTTACCTGGGGCTTCTGCCAGCACCCTGTAGCCTCCCTGTGCCATCTCTGAACGAACCTCCAGTCCACCACCGCAGCGCAGTTTTATTACTGCAAGTTGCTGGCAGCGCGCTTCCTCGTTTCCCTCACCAGGAGCGTCCTGCGCAGTACGAGGTTTTCTCATACTGCGCCTGTGCAACACACTCCGGGCAATGGGAGCAAGCAGGCACAGGAGCCATCAAATTGCAAGTCAGCGGTAACGAAACTGCACCGTGTCGGGAACCCGGAAGATCATTCAGAGGTGGCGCAGGACCAGGGAGGCTGCAGGGGGCTGGCTCCAGGTAAGTGAAAAACTTTGCCACATTACAGGTTTCCTTTAATTTGCTTCCCTCTAAAATTGGCCCTAGACTGTGATACATTGTTTAGATTGTGAGCCCCTCTGACTTTCAGTT
>NC_090646.1:608813128-608923128 GCF_040937935.1 Hyperolius riggenbachi | reverse complement strand
GATAAGTTAATTGGCTACCCCCTAAAATTGGCCCTAGACTACAATACATAGACATATGACTTTGGTAAGGACTAGATTGTGCGCTCCTCCGAGGGACAGTTAGTGACAAGACTATATATTATATATATATATATACACACACACACACATACACTCTGTACAGCACTTGTGGAAGATGTCGGTGCTATATAAATACCAAATAATAATAATATCATAATTTAAAGTGTGTACCAGGCTTTAATCCCTCAGCAGCAGAGGGAGAAGATGGACGTGGTCAGGTGACTGTCTTTGTGTTCACAGGGAAGAACTAGCTCTTGCCCTCTCCCAGCTCCACCCCGCATACCCCATCTCCTCCCTACATTTTTCTGCTCTCTCCCTGCTCCTTACTTATTGCTAGGTACACACAATGATATTTTCTGACAGATTTACTGTCAGATCGATTATTTCTAACATCTCCTCTGATTTTCCATCGATTTTCCATCGAAGTGAATGAAAAATCGATCAGAAATCAGATCGGACATGTTGGAAATAATCGATCTGACAGTAAATCTGCCAGAAAATCTCATTGTGTGTACCTAGCATGTAACATATGTAGCCACAAATACACCTGATGAGGAGGATGGACCCCTGTATCAGAAGGAGAAATAGTTGTATTGCTCTATCTCATACATGTCAAACTCCGGTCTGTGGGTCAAATTTGGCCCTCAGAGCCATTAAATTTGGCCCCAAGTGGTTTCCCAACCTTGCATTATGTTTGGCCCTCTCTAGACCACCAGGGAAGCTATATTGGAGGTGAAGCCCTAGGACACCAGGGAAGCCATAGGTGGAGGTCGGGGGAAAGAACTACAGTAAGCACTAGGGAACTGTATAGGGGGGGGGGGGTCTCTAGACACCAGGGAACTGTACAGGGGAGGGAGAAACACTAGACACTAGAGAACTTTATAAAGGAGGAAGGAGGCCAGTAGACATTGAGCTTGGCCTACGACTTGGTCCCAGTGTACAATTTCGGCCCACTTTGTATTTGAGTTTAACACCCCTGCTCTACCTACACAGCTCCTCTGGCTTCCCTGTGGTTACACTCCTGCTTACAGGAATCCTCAGTACAGCATAACCTGCAACCTGACCTATACTGGCAGACACAGGCATTTGTGTTCATTGGTACAATTATTCCTTTCTGCTGTAAGTAAACAAAGTCAAAAACTTTATAAGTGAAACAACAATTATTACATTTCCATAGTTCTGATTAGGAATTCATTGCGTAAGTAATGCCTGGATGACACACGTTTGTAGAATACAACCCTGACGTAAATTAGAAACTTTTTACATTTTTGTTTTTGAATTTTTTTTTTTTATTATTTTTTTTATTGTGGCTTCATTTTTTGTTTGTTTTCCTCTTCTTTTTATTTGTATTTCTCATTCTCAATCAAATACTAGCAATTTGATAAGATTAGAAACTTTTTATACATTGGTTCCATCTTCTTGATTCCTGCAGTACACAATGCATGACCATGTGGATGAATATATTGTCACAATCCAGAAGCTACCGAGAAGCTGCATTGAAAGTGATATAATCATCAGAGCGCAGAGCACCCAGCTGTACATCAATCTGTCCATCGCATTCTTCAACGTGTCAGTGATTGGTTATAATGAAGCCGGGAACTCCTCCTCCGCCAGTGCTGTGCTCCACCCTCTGACTGCTCCTGGTAATGTATTGCTGCTGCAGTTTCACGGATTTCGGCTTATTTTACACTGCAAATAGCAATTCTGATTTGGGATTCTGACTTTCACTGAATGCTAGCAACACAGGAAGAAAAATGCAGAAAAAACACAGCACGCAGCAGGACTTTTTAAATTGCTTTTTTAATCCTTCCACGTTGATGTGGGAAAGCACTGCATGCTGCATTTGTGATCGACTGCTATAGCAGCCAATCGCAAGCACTGCTAAATCGCAGAGAAAAGTGCACAAGAAAATTGTGATTGCATCGCTGTGCTATGATCGTGCTTTTCGGTGGAAAAGGGCCCATAATGTAGGTAAAAGCCTTAGTAGAATATAGGCAGCATTGCCGATATTCTGTTAGTAGCTTCACTCTGCATCTTTTTCCAACATACCCATGATTAGTGGTATGAATTGTTTGTATACATTATATACGATGGTACATGGGGATTGCTGTCATTTCCTGGATTGATAAAATTGCCAGTTAAAATACTCTATGGTATAAAAGATGTAAATAGAATTGAAGGGAATCTAAAGTGAGAGGAAGAAAGGCTCTGCCATCTTCATTCCCTTATAAACAATGCCAGTTGCCTGACTCTCACGCTCACCTTTAGTTATTTTTGAGTTAACCCTGTAATAAGTATCAGCCAGTGGAGTCACACCAGAGTCAGAGCATTTGATTTGCAGGCTGATTCTGGGCCAGTGACTGATAGTATTAGAGGCAGAGCAGCAGCATAGAAAATCAGGCAACTGGCATTGTTTATTAGGGGTGGAACCCACTAGAGCGATTTTCTGAGCGTTTAGGGAGCGATTCAAACTGCTAGCGATTTCACTAAGCGTTTAGCTAATGTTAATGGGTGGGGAAAATTCCGCTGGAGCGATTGTGATTACCAAATCGCAAAACGCAGGACATGCAGCATTTTTACCATTTAGCGTTAGCGGTTAGCATTTCTGCAATGTAAAGTATATAAACGCTGGCCTAATCGCTCATCAAAACCTACACAGAGCGATTTTGCTAGCGATTGCGATTAGCGATTTTGTACTGGGTTCCAGGCCTTAGAGAGTGAAGGAGGCAGCCTATGTAATCCTTTCACTTCAGGGTCTCCTTAAAGAGACTCTGTAACATGAAAAACATCCCCTGGGGGGTACTCACCTCGGGTGGGGGAAGCCTCGGGATCCTAATGAGGCTTCCCACGCCGTCCTCTGTCCCACGGGGGTCTCGCCGCAGCCCTCCGAACAGTCGGCGACTGTGCCGACTGTCAGTTCAATATTTACCTTTGCTGGCTCCAGCGGGGGCGCTGTGGCGACTTTCGGCACGGAAATAGACGGAAATACCCGATCTCCGTCGGGTCCGCTCTACTGCGCAGGCGCCGGAAACTTGCGCCTGCGCAGTAGAGCAGACCCGACGGCGATCGGGTATTTCCGCCTACTTCGGCGCCGACAGCCATCAGAGCGCCTGCGCAGGAGCCAGGAAGGTAAATATTGCGTCACCGCTGTACGGAGGGCTACAGCGAGACCCCCGAGGGATGCAGGACGGCGTGGGAAGCCTCATTAGGATCCTGAGGCTTCCCCCACCCGAGGTGAGTACCCCCCAGGGGCCGTTTTGTCGTTACAGTTCCTCTTTAAAACAGGTTTAATGTTGACAATATTTTCAAACTTTTTTTCCTATAGAGTTACCTGGAAACCTATTTGCAACATATGGAAATGGCTCCATTTCTCTGACTTGGACGCCACTGTTTGACAATGATTTCTGTGTCATCAGCTGGGGCACTAGTTATGCAGAGATGAAGTATGAGATACCCAATGAAAGATTACAGAATTATTCAATCCAAGGTAAGCCCTCTCCTTTCTTTTGTCTTCTTATAGCTACTAACTTTTCTGCTTCTCAGCACCAATAAGAGATGAATAAGGGACCCTATTGGGCTGATAGAGGGCACAAGAAAAATTTGAAAGTTTTCAAACATGACTTCCTCCAAATTCATCAAAAGGGACAAATACTGACGAACCAGAAATTTGAGACATGGGAAAGAAGGGCAACCCACAACTGAAAATGGGGGGGGGGGGGGAGGAGGACACCCCATTACTGAAAATGAGGGGGGAGGGGAAGAAGGGCACACCACAGCTGTAAATGGGGGGGGGGGAGAAGGGCAACCCACAGCTGTAAATGGGGGGGGGGGGGGAAATAAGGGCAACCCACAGCTGTAAATGAGGGGGGAAGAGGGGCATAAAAAAAAATTAAAGTCCAGCAAACACAGCATTCGAGGCTCCAGACTACGTTTGACTACCTGGCGACTGCCCCACGCCACTCGGTGTGGCCGCGGCGGCAGCCCCAGAACCACCTAACGCCAATTGGCGTCGAGTCCTGGAGCCGGCCACGCTGCGCTTGCATCTCCTGCTCGGGGGCAGAGCTCCGCCCTGCGATCACCGCTCAGGAGACTGTTAGACGCCGTCTTTACAGTGGGCAGCACGGTGGCGTAGTGGTTAGCTCTTGCCTTTCAGCGCTGGGTCCCTGGTTCGAATCCCAGCCAAGGCATTATCTGCAAAGAGTTTGTATGTTCTCGCTGTGTCTGCGTGGGTTTCCTCCGGGCACTCCAGTTTCCTCCCACATTCCAAAAACATACAGATAAGTTAATTGGCTCCACCTAAAAAAATGGCCCTAGACTACAGTACTTACACTACATTAGTGGATGATTGGTGTCAGGACACCTTCTGGGGAAAAGACACAGGAAACAAAAAAAAGTTTGAGAGGCTCCCTTAGCTTGCTATTTCAATTGGCCTGGCACTGCTATTGGCCTGGGGAAGCGGGCTCGACCCGTGAAGCGCATTGCCTGTGCTACCAATAAAATCTTTTGTCCCTACAAAGATTTGTCGTCCTTGAGGTAAGCAACCTCAAACCTTTCTCGGTTTTAAAACTGCTTTTAAACGCTTTTATATACCACCAGGGCACCTCTTTAAACCATTTAGTACTTACACTACATAATATAGATATATGGCAATGGTAGGGATTAGATTGTGAGCTCCTTTGAGGGACAGTTAGTGACAAGATATATATATATATACACTGTACAGCGCTACGTAATATGTCGGCGCTATATAAATACTAAATAATAATAATAATAATAATAGTACAGTGCTGCGATCAGCAGCAGCGCTGTACTGGGGACAGCTGTGTGGCACGGCTGTCCCCCTGGGGCAGAAGAGAGCAATCAGCTCTCTTAGGCAGAAGCCTATGACAGCCGATCACCAGGATTGGCCGGCTGGGGGAGGGAGGGGATTAAAAATAAATAAATAAAAGAAATAGCCAAAAATATTGAAAAAAACCATAAATATTTATAAAAAAAACAAACACAGGGGGGGCGATCAGACCCCACCAACAGAGAGCTCTGTTGGTGGGGAGAAGGGGGGGGGGGAATCACTTGTGTGCTGTGTTGTGCGGCCCTGCAGCTTGCCAATTAACAGAAAAAAGGCCTGGTCTTTAGAGGGGGTTTAACAGCCCCGTTTCTATGGTGAGTGATGCGTGCAATCGCCTGGGGCGCTGGTTTCTTGCTGCAGGAGAGGGCGCAGTGGCGGTGGGAGCGAGCATAATAGTAATAACTCACGTTCTTCCTTCAGCCGGATAGCCGATCTCACACTGCTTCAATGTACTTCCTTTCTCGGCATCTGTCTCAGTAACAGCGCCCCCTGTGATGATGTACCGCATATCAACACAGGGGGCGCTGTTACTGAGACAGATTCTGAGAAAGGAAGTACATTGAAGCAGCGTGAGATCAGCTATTCGGCTGTAAGAAGGTGAGTTATTAATAATATGCCCACTCCCACCGCCACTGCAGTCAATTACCTACCTAACCTATACTGCAGGCACCTACCTACCTAACCTATACAGCAGGCACCTACCTACCTAACCCATACTGCAGGCACCTACCTACCTAACCTATACAGCAGGCACCTACCCACCTAACCTATACTACAGGCACCTACCTAACTACCTAACCTATACAGCAGGCACCTACCTACCTAACCTATACAGCAGGCACCTACCTACCTAACCCATACTGCAGGCACCTACCTACTTAACATATACAGCAGGCACCTACCCACCTAACCTATACTACAGGCACCTACCTACCTACCTAACCTATACAGCAGGCACCTACCTACCTAACCTATACAGCAGGCACCTACCTACCCAACCTATACAGCAGGCACCTACCTACCTAACCTATACAGTAGGCACCTACCTACCTAACCTATACAGCAGGCACCTACCTACTTAATCTATACAGCAGGTACCTACCTACCTAACCTATACAGCAGGCACCTACCTAACCTATACTCCAGTCACTTACCTATCTAACCTATACTGCAGTCACCTACCTATCTAACCTATACTGCAATCACATACCTATCTAACCTATACTGCAATCACTTACCTATCTAACCTATACTGCAGTCACCTACCTACCTAACCTATACTGCAGGCACCTACCTACCTAACCTATACAGCAGGCACCTACCTACCTAACCCATACTGCAGGCACCTACCTACCTAACCTATACAGCAGGCACCTACCCACCTAACCTATACTACAGGCACCTACCTACCTACCTAACCTATACAGCAGGCACCTACCTACCTAACCTATACAGCAGGCACCTACCTACCTAACCTATACAGCAGGCACCTACCTACCTAACCCATACTGCAGGCACCTACCTACCTAACCTATACAGCAGGCACCTACCCACCTAACCTATACTACAGGCACCTACCTACCTACCTAACCTATACAGCAGGCACCTACCTACCTAACCTATACAGCAGGCACCTACCTACCCAACCTATACAGCAGGCACCTACCTACCTAACCTATACAGCAGGCACCTACCTACCTAACCTATACAGTAGGCACCTACCTACTTAATCTATACAGCAGGTACCTACCTACCTAACCTATACAGCAGGCACCTACCTACCTAACCTATACTCCAGTCACTTACCTATCTAACCTATACTGCAGTCACCTACCTATCTAACCTATACTGCAATCACATACCTATCTAACCTATACTGCAATCACTTACCTATCTAACCTATACTGCAGTCACCTACCTATCTAACCTATACTGCAGTCACCTACCTATCTAACCTATACTGCAATCACTTACCTATCTAACCTATACTGCAGTCACCTACCTATCTAAGCTATACTGCAATCACTTACCTACCTAACCTATACTGCAGTCACCTACCTATCTAAGCTATACTGCAGTCACCGACCTATCTAACCTATACTGCGGGCACCTGCCTATCTAACCTATACTGCGGGCACCTATCTATCTAACCTATACTGCAGTCACCTAGCTATCTAACCTATACAGCAATCACTTACCTACCTAACCTATACTGCAGTCACTTACCTATCTAACCTATACTGCAGTCACCTACCTATCTAAGCTATGCTGCAATCACTTACCTACCTAACCTATACTGCAGTCACCGACCTATCTAACCTATACTGCAGTCACCTACCTATCTAACCTATACTGGTGGCACGTACCTAACTAACCTTTACTGTGGGCACCTATACCGGACTCCACGGTGTGTGTGTGTGGGGAGGGGGTGATTTTTACACCCTCGCCCTGGGTGAAATTTAGCCTAGAAACTGCCCTGGGGTTTAACACTGTGGTCCTGAAATTGGAAGCAAAATATATCTCCAAGTACTAGTAGGTGATATAAAATCTGTGGTTAAGTCAGAAATAATGTGTCCCTTTTTTGTTTGCGAAATTCTATTTTTTGCGGGAATTGATGACTGTTGCAGACTTTTACCGCATTTTTTACGCATGCGGGAAAACAATGCGTACAATTTTAAAATTTTGTGAATGTCAAGATGGTCTCATTTCGGTTGGGTATGTACCGCAAGTGCATTTCCGCATGCGAAAAATTATTGTGAATAGAGCCCTTTGTGTTACAACCGCTGCCATTCAGTTGCATTTAAATTGTGCAGAAATTGCACTGATAGGCAGTAGATGGGAGACTGAACTGCTCTGTAAGCGCACAGTTCAGCCTCCCATCTGAAAGTGACCTAAGAGGTCTCTAGATGGATCTTTATTAGGGATGGTCAATGGGAGGCAAATCATTTTGAGCTGATGCAATGATATGCAAATCCTAAATGCAAATATATGCACCTTGAAAAAAGACCAATGAATTCCTGCCAGGGTGGAATTCAATTGGTCCATTTTTAAGCCACCTACATTTGCATAGACATTTTTCATAGTCCTGCATCAACTTGGAAAGATTTGCATCTCATTGATCACCCCTAATCTCCACAATCAAATCACAGGCAACAATCTCTATGTATGTTTTTGTTGTTGCTACGGGGACTCGGGGAGCTTCCTGTTTCTCCTCCCCTCACTTCATAGCACAGCCCAAGTCTGTCAGTTCAGCCCACCATGCATTGCATGATTAGCAATAGCTGTAAACATACAAATACTTTTCTCACCTAATTTAGGGCTCGTTCACACTGGAAGCGTTTTCGTCCTTTTTTCATGCGCAGGCGATTTTTAAAACCGCCCCCAATGGGGCCACCTCAATGGAAGGTATAGGAGAAACGCAAAACGCTCACAAAATTGCTTTGTACAGCGATTGCGTGAGCGTTTTTAAGAATACATACATTGTATTTTTTCTTTTCCCGGTCAAAGAGTTAACTTCCTGACTGACGTTAGGAAGTGAAAAACCGCAGTCGCTCGGCAAAACCGCTTAGAAAAGCGTTTTGAAAAAAAAAAAAAACAGCGCACAGGTAATCACCAGGAATCGCAAAAAAAGAAAAGCCTGCAGAACCTGGACGGCCACGCGAACGAAACACAGGTTTTTTGCTCGCTAGTTGGGGAAAAAGTATTATACGTGTGATTTGAGTAAAAGAGAAGCTGTGGTAACTCATGAGAAGCGCAGTGCTTCAGGGTCATTGTGGCCTCTTTTCTACGAGCAGTTGATGCTGCCTAGTAACTGCTCACTGCTGACTGGTAACTGCTTGCTGAGCACACAGTTCAACTTCCCATGGAAATGAGCCCTGAGTGTTGTTACTCTGAAAAGAACTGCATTATTTATGTCTTTTTTTTCTCAGGACCGTTTGAAAAACTGAAACGTTACACTCTAATGATCCACCTGCTCGATGCTGATACATGTATGGATTCCACACATGAGACAACATTTGGCATCGCCTACATCTATGTAGAGGAAGGTGGTATGTAACTTATGCGGTTTGTCCTCTTGCACGACATGGAACTCTTGAACCGTTTTCATGGAACCCTGGTTGAGAGATTCTTCTCTGCCATATACTGATGCAGGGGTGTAACTACAGGGTAGCAGCTCCTCTGACCGCAGGGGGCCCAGAGTTGTAAGGGACCCAATCTACTACTTCAATCCCTTCGACAAAGGGGTCAAATCCTTCAGATCAGGTGTTTTTGTGGCTACCAATATGAAGAAAGAGGCTGCACACCACTGGCTGCAAAAAGTTGCTTGTATTGCGGAACAGACACTACATGTTACGGACCTGTGGGTCCTTCATAAGGTGCGTAACAACGACCTAGCATACATGCAATGCAGATATAGGTAGCTGGTGGTGGACTGCCCCACCTGGGCTGAACACCTTCCACACTCATCACAATGTTAACCCTCTAGTGACATAAACAAATACAAATTGCATATAAACTTATGTGACTGCTTTGAAAAAAAGGATTGGGCTTTGTCCCTACACATACTGATTCTATATTTGCTTGGGAAGTTGATTTTTTAAGTTCACTTGACAACTAAGATTGAAAGCTTTTCTTAAAGACATGAGAGACAATAGACTGTCTAGAATAGATATCGGTTGTACCTGGACCGTCGCGCAAGCAATGCCACAAGATGAAGCCATACAGGTCATTGAGGATAGACTGTTGGAGACCAGTTTGTACAATGGATTACTTTATTTTTTGCAGGACTCTCTGGAATTGATTTTTTTTTTATTCTAATTATTTCAGGTTTTATAACGATGTGTATTTTCAAAAGCAGGGAGCGAGCATGGGATCTTGCCAGCAGCTCCATCCATTGTCAACATTTTCGTAGCATCCCTAGAAAGAACTTTTTTCCTTAACAATCCTAAATATATGCCACACGTTTTCAGATATTATCCATACCTCCCAACATTTAACTTTCAGAAAGCGGGACACTTAGCCCACTCCCCTGGCCACACCCCCAACCCCCTAGTCACGCCCAACAAAAAGTTTTTTAAATAAATATTTTTAATTAATAAATATTAATTACTCCAGAAAGGGGAGGCGCGTGAGGGTGCCAGTGGGTGGAGAGGAGGGTGAGAGTGGCCGTGGGTGGGCAGAGAGGGGAAAAAGACTGATCGAGGCACCAGCCCGGGGATGTGGTATGGGGCATGGATGGCCGCCGCCATTAAGTTTCTCCCTCCCTCCCTCCTAATGTGCCCCCAGTGTCCCCCCTGCCTGCAGAGTTAAATGCGCAGTGGAGCGGGCTGTCATTAATATTACCATTGCCTCTCCGTACCGGGATCTCATCTGGTCTTCTCGGCTTCCTGTGATGTCACAGGAAGCCTAGAAAAGCCGGATCCTGGTACGGAGAGGCAATGGTAAGATTAATGACAGCCCGCTCCACTGCGCATTTAACTCTGCAGGCAGGGGGGGGGGGCACTGGGGGCACATTAAGAGGGAGGGAGGGAGAAACTTAATGGCGGCGGCTATCCATGCCGCATACCGCATCCCCGGGCTGGTGCCTCGATCGTCCTCTCCGTGACAAATGCACGCAGCCCAGTGACAGCGTGAGGGAGGGCTCAAAACGGAACTGCCATGACGAAATCATGGCACTTGGACCCTATGTATTATCGATTTGTTGACGATGCAGCATTACTGTGGGATGGTAACAGGGTTACGGGTCTGTAACATGTAGTGTCTGTTCCGCAATACAAGCAACTTTTTGCAGCCAATTGTGTGCCGCCTCTTTCTTCATATTGGTTGTACATGGATTGTGGGGCAATCCGGTCGAGGCCTGGCACCGGCACATGCCCAAGATCCTGTATCTGGGAGCTGTTTTCTGTGGAAAATTTTGTCTGTTTTTGTGGCTACAATTGTTATAGGTGTGAAGATTATGTTGTCCACACTTGTTTTATGACCCTTGCAAGATGGGCCCCCTATGCAGGGCTGGTGCTACCATAGAGGCAAAGGGGCATTTGCCCCGGGGGCCCCGACCTCTGCAGAGGCCCCAGCAGCGCCGGCCCTGCTATATTCCCCCCCCCCCCCCCCCGTGCTCGCACTGCTCCCCGGGGCCCTGCTGCAAGGATATTAGCAGCCATAATTACCTTAGTCCTGGTGGGTGAGCAGGCGAGCAGCGGCTTCACACAGAGACACGCTGTCTTCCTCCTTCTCTATGACCGGGCGTGTGTTTACACATGACCCGCTTGGTCATAGAGAGGGAGGGAGACAGCGTGCCTCCGAGTGCAGCCGCTGCCCACCCGCTCACCCACCAGGACTAAGGTAATTATGTCTGCTAATATCCTTGCAGCAGGGCCCCGGGGAGCAGAGGGTAATTGGGGGGGGGGGGGGTGCGGGGGCCCAACGCTGAAGTTTGCCCCAGGGCCACTTGAACCGGCCCTGCGGCTATGAGGATCACCAGGGGTAGGCAAGGGAAAGGTTGTGAACATCAGGGGTGCCCCGTGATGTGTAATTACGTCCTGATGACTACAATACTTTGATTCTATGAAAATAGAGAATAAAAAGTAATTATAGGCAACACGGGGTGTAGTGGTTAGCACTCTCACCTTGCAGGGATGGGTCCCTGGTTGAATTCCCAGCAAGGGCACTATCTGCAGGGAGTTTGTATGTTCTGTCTGTGTGGATGTCCTCCCCAAAAATACACAAATAAGTTGACTGGTTCCCCCCTAAAGTGGACCTGAAATCAGACCTCCCCTCTGCTATAAAAGATACACAGCAGCATAATAACCTTTAACCACTTGATGACCGCAGTGTTAAACCCCCTAAAGACCAGGCTCTTTTTGGCTGAACTGGGCTGTGCAGGCTTTTCACACAGCCCAGCTAATAAGTATGGCGATCAGACTCACCTGCTATTTTTGTCCCTAAGGGGACATGCTGCCGGAGGTGTCCGATCGCTCCTGTCACATTTTTTTTCTTAGCCTGTATCAGTCTCTCTCTCTCTCCCTCCTCCCCTCCGTGCATTACACTGAACAGGAGGGCGATCCGTCCTGTTCCGCCTCTCATAGGCATCAGCCTATGAGAGGATGGTGATCCCCAGCCAATCAGAGGCTGGGGATCGCTGATCTCGTACAGTGCTGCTGGAGACCGCAGCGCTGTACGCTTGTAAACAAAGGGGATTTCTTTCTCCTTTCGTTTACAAGCAGCCTGCTAGCCGCGATCAGCGGCTAGCAGGCTATTCACGGAACTCCACTCCGCGAACGGGCAGGGAACGATCGCGCATGCGCTCGGCCGTTCCCTGGGAAACTGCAGCCCCAGGACTTGACGCCAATTGGTGTTAGGCGGTCCTGGGGGTGCCGCCGCGGTCATGCCCATTGGCGTGAGGCGGTCTTCAAGTAGTTAAACAAAAAAAAAAAAAAAACTTGTTACAGCTGATACAAATCCTAAAATAAATCTGCACTGTTTCTACTTCCTGATTCATGGAAGCAGACATATTGTTTACAGCCTGTGCTTTCAAATTGGCTTCTCTGCCATAGGCAGTCATATGACACAGGGGAGGGATCAGATTACAACTTGTGATTGTGATTAGACAAATGAGGGGGAATTACACAGGCTATCCTTCTGTCCTGTGCAAGAGTTCGGGTCCACTTTAAATTGGCCCTGGACTACAATGGGCATATGACAGTGGTAGGGATTAGATTGTGAGCCCTCTGAGAGATAGTTTCACAATGTTGCGGTGACATAACAGACGCATTGTAACACTGAAAGTTACACTGCAATGATAAAGCTATGTGACGTTCACAGTGCGTCCGGTGTGGTGGTATCTTAACAAACTGCATGAAGTGCATTACTGTGGAAAACTCGCATGGTGACAGTGAAACATACTCTTCAAACCACTAGGCAAAAGTCAGGAATCGCTTCAAATCACTCCAAAAAAAGCGAAACAATTATGA
This sequence comes from Hyperolius riggenbachi, assembly GCF_040937935.1. Taxonomy (NCBI): domain Eukaryota; kingdom Metazoa; phylum Chordata; class Amphibia; order Anura; family Hyperoliidae; genus Hyperolius; species Hyperolius riggenbachi. The sequence continues at coordinate 608,910,252 of NC_090646.1, read as the reverse complement.
TTACGCTTTGCGATTTTTGGTTTGAACTGGCCTGGAAAAAGACGGTGAAAAAAGTGGTAAACATACGAATCCCTACTTCTCACTGTCCTCCTCCTTCACCATCGTTTTCAAGAAAATATTACGCTGATGAAACTAAATAGAGGTAAACCAGCACCATGATTTGGCATACTGCAATTATGATGCTGATGCATGTAGCATTTTTTTCCATTTGGTGGCCTAATGTCCTGGAGGAGCCACTAAAATAAGTGTCTTGGTTCTATGTGAGACCCTCTGTGCCTGATGGTCTCATACTACTTTATACGTAAATATATTTTCTTTAAATGGTAAAATAGTTGTTAGCAGTATGCCAAGATTTATAAACTTATATTTATGATTATTATAAGTTCCCAGGACTGGTCCACTCAACCTCACAGTAAAAAATGTGACCAAGACCTCAGCAGTTATTGAATGGGCAGAGATACCAGAAGAGGACTGTCCGGGCTTTCTACTTTCCTATAGAATATACTGTATAGATACATCAAGAAACACCATTTATGGTAAGTGATAGAGAGTATATGTAGTATTCAGGATAAGCGCTTTATGTCAGAAGACAGTATTTGTCACCATCTCAGCCACATTCTTTAAACCAATAAGCATGGAGTAAGCCCACTTCCTTGTTGCCAGGTACACAAGGACTGTTTTAGCACTTCTTATGTCTAATACCCACACTAGAAGATTTTCACATTGAATCATTAACAACAAATGACCTTTTTCCGTGATATCGCATAACATTGTTTAATGAAACATGCCGGATCCCATCAGGACGATTGTTCTGATCTCTATTGACCCCATGCCAATTACCTCAATCGTTCAAAGACGTGTTCATACCCATTTGTATCCATGGTACACGATTGCGGAAGATGGATCGGGAATGATTGTTCATCGCATCTTTCCTCGCTGCGTATCCCCTGATCGATCGTCCGCGGTCTTGTGGTGGTTATTCAGCGTTAGTTATATTTACTGCAGTAGCCACGCTACAGTTTGGCAACATGTTCCTCTGTCTTGTCACTCCTACTCTACCTGGTAATTTGCCTGTGTACCCGCAGAATGCACTGTGCTTATAGGAGGCATCTAATTCCAGTAAGGGCATGATGAAAGGTTAGTGTGGACCTGAAATCTCAGACTTCTTCACCTGAATAATACAAACTAAAAACAAAACGCATACACCATTCAGCATTTATACACCTAAGGAATTGTTAGTCAGCTTATGCTAAGCATGCTTGATAGAGAGGACAATGACAACACTAGGTCCAGAATGGACAGTCCCTATAGGTATCAGAGTTAGAGTAAGGTAACTCAAAAATAAAAACTAAATAGTTAAAAGAGAGAGTCCTAGTCAGGTGTCTCTTCTCTTGAAGGTCGGTGTGCGTGTATGCACTAAACGATAGGTGGAGGTCCTTGCTGATCCCCCACACTGGCTATTGCCAGGGTGGTGTAGCTATTCCACATAAACCAACCCTCAAAGATAGGGGCAGTTGCCTCAGGTGTGCTCAATCTCAGTATGTTTGTAACCGAGACCTGCAATACCCTGGTGAGGTAGGCAACTGTCACTATAAATGCTGAGGTGACCAGGTGCATAAGTGCTATTTACATAGTGCTTGCATAATGATGATCTGACATGTTTCACCCTAAACGGCTTTATCAAAGATTGCTGTACATATATACAATGAGGTAAAAGTGCACCCCCCACCAACAAAGTTTCCCCCAGCAAAAGCCCCAGTCAGAGCTGAAGCACCCCGTTCGGTGCACATATATATACTGAGGATGATGAATTGACCGTCCCCGGAGGGTGTGTCAGGCCACATTGTACATACCAGTTCAGTGGTGCTGTTATGGAGGGCAGTCTCGCTCTATGGGTAATCTTTGCATGCCCCTGAACGAGCGTTGTGGATACAACGCAGCGAGACTCATGACTACGCCGCACTTCCGGTTAGCAGTGACGTCACATCCGGTCCCAACGTCACCATGGGAACAGGGGACGCTGCACATGCAAACAAAGCGTCCCATTGGTGGGACACATTATGGAGGACAATGCGTACACACATCATTAGGGACGCGTTATTCACCTACCCGCATGTTTATTACTTCCAATGCGCTATATGCATAAGTGGGTGGCATAAGTCCCGCATAATTATGCGGGGACAGATCTACTCACTGCGCACATATTTGGCGGCAATAGGGACAACTAGCTGCACCATTTGTGATCTATATAGTGTCACATATATATATCTATATAGAAGCTAGTGGATGCATCTATTAGGGACTTGTTTGCATCCACTGCGTGCTGCTCGAGTCCATAGCATCTTTTTACAGTGTGCGTGTGCCACTCCAATAAGTGCACAGGCTATCTCTCCATCTGTGTCCATTTATGGGATGGCGTACCCGTTTTGCTGCACTGAGAGATCCCACTCAAATTCAGAGCATGCTTAATGTCTACCAGTGCACGATGTGGGGCCCCATCCCTTAATTTCATAACATATAGATCATTCAATCAGATGTGTGTACATAAAATGTACAATATGGAGTATACACTATACAATATGCAGCTTACAGATGCAGTGCCTATAAAAAGCACGCCAGGTTGAAGTCCTCATTCAAACCGCCTGGAGCAATCGTGTCCAGGCGATATATCCACTGGGACTCTATCTGAGTTAGTTTCCTGTCCAGGTTTCCTCCCCTTATGTTTCTCCTCCAATGTTGGATCCCCCAAAAGGAGATATCAAATCTGGACTGAGAGTGCACTAAGTTCATGTGCCTAGCCACCGCCGTGTCGTTCTTATGTTTAATATCTCCTATATGCTCCAGCACCCTCTCTTTAAGACACATGGCTACCCACGAGACCGAATGGGTCCTTCCACTGTGGAAAATGCAAGGCATGCAAATACATGCCCACTGTCAAGAGATTTAAAGCCCCAAATAACGGCAGGGTCTTTGAGATAAAATCATTCATAACATGTGACACCAAGGCAGTGGTCTATGCAGCCAGATGCAGCTGTGATTTACTATATGTGGGCAAGACCACCCGAGCACTCAAAGAGAGGGTGCTGGAGCATATAGGAGATATTAAACATAAGAACGACACGGCGGTGGCTAGGCACATGAACTTAGTGCACTCTCAGTCCAGATTTGATATCTCCTTTTGGGGGATCCAACATTGGAGGAGAAACATAAGGGGAGGAAACCTGGACAGGAAACTAACTCAGATAGAGTCCCAGTGGATATATCGCCTGGACACGATTGCTCCAGGCGGTTTGAATGAGGACTTCAACCTGGCGTGCTTTTTATAGGCACTGCATCTGTAAGCTGCATATTGTATAGTGTATACTCCATATTGTACATTTTATGTACACACATCTGATTGAATGATCTATATGTTATGAAATTAAGGGATGGGGCCCCACATCGTGCACTGGTAGACATTAAGCATGCTCTGAATTTGAGTGGGATCTCTCAGTGCAGCAAAACGGGTACGCCATCCCATAAATGGACACAGATGGAGAGATAGCCTGTGCACTTATTGGAGTGGCACACGCACACTGTAAAAAGATGCTATGGACTCGAGCAGCACGCAGTGGATGCAAACAAGTCCCTAATAGATGCATCCACTAGCTTCTATATAGATATATATATGTGACACTATATAGATCACAAATGGTGCAGCTAGTTGTCCCTATTGCCGCCAAATATGTGCGCAGTGAGTAGATCTGTCCCCGCATAATTATGCGGGACTTATGCCACCCACTTATGCATATAGCGCATTGGAAGTAATAAACATGCGGGTAGGTGAATAACGCGTCCCTAATGATGTGTGTACGCATTGTCCTCCATAATGTGTCCCACCAATGGGACGCTTTGTTTGCATGTGCAGCGTCCCCTGTTCCCATGGTGACGTTGGGACCGGATGTGACGTCACTGCTAACCGGAAGTGCGGCGTAGTCATGAGTCTCGCTGCGTTGTATCCACAACGCTCGTTCAGGGGCATGCAAAGATTACCCATAGAGCGAGACTGCCCTCCATAACAGCACCACTGAACTGGTATGTACAATGTGGCCTGACACACCCTCCGGGGACGGTCAATTCATCATCCTCAGTATATATATGTGCACCGAACGGGGTGCTTCAGCTCTGACTGGGGCTTTTGCTGGGGGAAACTTTGTTGGTGGGGGGTGCACTTTTACCTCATTGTATATATGTACAGCAATCTTTGATAAAGCCGTTTAGGGTGAAACATGTCAGATCATCATTATGCAAGCACTATGTAAATAGCACTTATGCACCTGGTCACCTCAGCATTTATAGTGACAGTTGCCTACCTCACCAGGGTATTGCAGGTCTCGGTTACAAACATACTGAGATTGAGCACACCTGAGGCAACTGCCCCTATCTTTGAGGGTTGGTTTATGTGGAATAGCTACACCACCCTGGCAATAGCCAGTGTACGGGATCAGCAAGGACCTCCACCTATCGTTTAGTGCATACACGCACACCGACCTTCAAGAGAAGAGACACCTGACTAGGACTCTCTCTTTTAACTATTTAGTTTTTATTTTTGAGTTACCTTACTCTAACTCTGATACCTATAGGGACTGTCCATTCTGGACCTAGTGTTGTGAGTGATATTTCCCTGGTATATGAATTCTCGGTAAAGTGTGTAGTATCATTGTAGTTTAGGTGTACCGAGCACCTCTTGTACTGGGTATGGCCTATCTATCAGAGGGCCTCCCAACCATTGAATCCCTCACTAGTACAGTTAGGGATGCATTCATAAACAATCTTACTGATGATGATGATGACAGCACTTACAGTGCAGATACAGATGTAGAGCCTGTTTTTAGAGATATATTTAAGACCTATAAAGAATTTACTCGCTCGACATGGGAAGTGGCTAGCTACAGTATATATTTGAAGGAACAAATTACAGTACGTGGCCTACGTATTCTTACGAGACCCCACTCACATACCCAGGACACTGATTTCATGAAAGGGTGGGATGAACTAAAAACAAGACAAACGTTGGAACAAATGAAATACTTACATGATTATGAACTAAAACACTCTGAAAAGATACGTAACAAACTGCAAGGTGAACAAAAGATATTACTTGAACTTTCAGGACATCCTGATTTTGAGAAATTTGAGGACAAACTTCAGAGGAAGGTTAATGCATACACTGAGGATATTAAGAATAGAAAACAAAAGAAATTCTTACGGGACAGCCTTGATTTCAAAAACAATAAGGTATACACTTGGTCTGAGAAACCTAAGGGGGAGGGGGAACAGGGCAACCCACAACCTAGCGCTTCTGATTTAGAAACTCAATCAGAAAGTGAAACAGGATCTGCAGCAGGGGCTCCCACATATCATAGATATAAGAACAGGAATAAGAAGAAACCATATATCCCCCGACAACAACACCCCCCCAAGAAACACCCGAACCCAAGAAACCCACAGGGAGGTTTTTTAGAGAAACCACTGGGTACACCGGACCCACAATGTGTAAATACAGATATCAACGCACCAACACAGCAACCAGTGGGGTTACGGGACAGAAAAAGATGGGGATACACAGGCCACAAAAGAGGCAAAGCAAATCATCAGTGGTAAATGACACACCTTGTAAGAGTGTAACATGTAATTCCATGCGAGTCGTAAATCTTTCTACATATCCATTATCTGCGATACAAATAACACTTCTCTCTAAGGGTCTCTCATACGTACCAACAGCTAGATACAATGCCTTTGAGTGGGTAAAAGATATAAATATGTTCGCACGCAAACTGGCTCTCATCAAAGTGTTTGAGTCTAAGGAAGCAAAAGATAGAAAAAGTAGAAAATGTGAAAGGGAGGCCCTAGAGGCCTTGGAGCAACTACTCAGAGAAAATAATGAAGGGACAGAAGAACTTGTGCCACCGAGCGGTGACAAGAAAAAAAGCATCTTCTGTCCATCTCTAACACAATACCCTCAGATCAGTACCTTTGTTGAGATGGTAACACGAGCATTGAGACAGTTGGAAATCGACACATATCATCACCCCATGCATGATAATCTTGACAAAAAGGAGAGACAGGCCCTAGAGGATTTAAAGAAAAATGATCAAATAGTAATTAAACCTGCTGATAAAGGGGGTAACATAGTAGTGATGGATTTGCCTATGTATGAACATATGTGCATGGAGTTGCTGGGCGACCAACAACAATATAGGAAACTACCCAAAAACCCACTATCTGATCATCAGCTTGAATTACAGGAACTATTAAAGAATAGATATGAAAATGGAGGGTTGGATGTGGAAGATTACGAACGCCTTAAAAAATCCACGGAACATCCAGTGATGGCCGTATTTTATGCCCTCCCCAAGATACATAAGGATAGGTCCCCACCACCAGGGAGGCCTATCGTGTCGGGTCGTGACAGTTTGACTGACTTGACTAGTCAGTATGTGGATAAGTTCCTCAGACCCTTTGTTGAAACCTTGCCATCATATCTGAAGGACACAAAGGATGTCCTTAAAAACCTCCAAGATCTCACAGTGGCACCACAGACACTACTTGCCAGCATTGACGTGGAGGCCCTATATAGTAATATCCAACACGATCTGGGATTAAAAGCAGTACAACACTTTCTGTCAACAAGGGGCATACATTTGGAACAGCACAATATTACTATCATGAGTCTACTGTCGTTCATTCTGACCCACAATATCTTTTGGTTTGGGGGTAAGACATACCACCAGCTCAGGGGCAGTGCCATGGGGACGGCTTGTGCTCCCTCATTTGCTAATCTGTTCCTGGGCTGGTGGGAAGACACCATTGTCTTCGCTGAGGACCTTGAGTTCTATACGGCACACATCACTTACTGGGGGCGTTTTATTGATGACATCCTAATACTGTGGGAGGGCCCCCGAGATTTATTTGTTGATTTTGTCACTATATTAAACATGAACAAGATAGGGATGAAATTCACATACGAAGTGAGTGACACTCAGATCAATTTTCTTGATCTAACCATCAAGAAAGATGGACATGGTGGGATTGAGACATGTATCTTCCGCAAACCGACAGCCACAAATTCTCTGTTGAAATGGGATAGTTCCCACCCCAGGTCACTTCGCAAGAGCATCCCTATAGGTCAGTTCCTGCGGGCTCGCAGGAATTGCTCCAATGAATCAGCATTTGAGAAAGAAAGCAAACTGCTAACTGAGAGATTTCAACAAAGGGGCTTCCCAGATCAGGTGATCAAAAATGCCTACGATCGTGCCAAATCGACCCCCAGACAACAGACTTTGACCACCCCAGTGACCGAGCCACGGGATACAGCTAGCAATTTACAACAACGTGCGCCACCACGACTTGTGGGCACCTTTACTGAACACTCACACACTGTGTTCGATATAGTCAAACATTACTGGCCAATTCTCATAAAGGACAAGGACCTGTCCAGGTTTCTAACCCCTAATCCATCTATTACTTACAGAAGGGCACCTAATCTAAGGGACATATTGGTGCACAGTACGTTCTCCAAAATCCCAACACAATCAAACACATGGCTACCCACGAGACCGAATGGGTCCTTCCACTGTGGAAAATGCAAGGCATGCAAATACATGCCCACTGTCAAGAGATTTAAAGCCCCAAATAACGGCAGGGTCTTTGAGATAAAATCATTCATAACATGTGACACCAAGGCAGTGGTCTATGCAGCCAGATGCAGCTGTGATTTACTATATGTGGGCAAGACCACCCGAGCACTGAAAGAGAGGGTGCTGGAGCATATAGGAGATATTAAACATAAGAACGACACGGCGGTGGCTAGGCACATGAACTTAGTGCACTCTCAGTCCAGATTTGATATCTCCTTTTGGGGGATCCAACATTGGAGGAGAAACATAAGGGGAGGAAACCTGGACAGGAAACTAACTCAGATAGAGTCCCAGTGGATATATCGCCTGGACACGATTGCTCCAGGCGGTTTGAATGAGGACTTCAACCTGGCGTGCTTTTTATAGGCACTGCATCTGTAAGCTGCATATTGTATAGTGTATACTCCATATTGTACATTTTATGTACACACATCTGATTGAATGATCTATATGTTATGAAATTAAGGGATGGGGCCCCACATCGTGCACTGGTAGACATTAAGCATGCTCTGAATTTGAGTGGGATCTCTCAGTGCAGCAAAACGGGTACGCCATCCCATAAATGGACACAGATGGAGAGATAGCCTGTGCACTTATTGGAGTGGCACACGCACACTGTAAAAAGATGCTATGGACTCGAGCAGCACGCAGTGGATGCAAACAAGTCCCTAATAGATGCATCCACTAGCTTCTATATAGATATATATATGTGACACTATATAGATCACAAATGGTGCAGCTAGTTGTCCCTATTGCCGCCAAATATGTGCGCAGTGAGTAGATCTGTCCCCGCATAATTATGCGGGACTTATGCCACCCACTTATGCATATAGCGCATTGGAAGTAATAAACATGCGGGTAGGTGAATAACGCGTCCCTAATGATGTGTGTACGCATTGTCCTCCATAATGTGTCCCACCAATGGGACGCTTTGTTTGCATGTGCAGCGTCCCCTGTTCCCATGGTGACGTTGGGACCGGATGTGACGTCACTGCTAACCGGAAGTGCGGCGTAGTCATGAGTCTCGCTGCGTTGTATCCACAACGCTCGTTCAGGGGCATGCAAAGATTACCCATAGAGCGAGACTGCCCTCCATAACAGCACCACTGAACTGGTATGTACAATGTGGCCTGACACACCCTCCGGGGACGGTCAATTCATCATCCTCAGTATATATATGTGCACCGAACGGGGTGCTTCAGCTCTGACTGGGGCTTTTGCTGGGGGAAACTTTGTTGGTGGGGGGTGCACTTTTACCTCATTGTATATATGTACAGCAATCTTTGATAAAGCCGTTTAGGGTGAAACATGTCAGATCATCATTATGCAAGCACTATGTAAATAGCACTTATGCACCTGGTCACCTCAGCATTTATAGTGACAGTTGCCTACCTCACCAGGGTATTGCAGGTCGCGGTTACAAACATACTGAGATTGAGCACACCTGAGGCAACTGCCCCTATCTTTGAGGGTTGGTTTATGTGGAATAGCTACACCACCCTGGCAATAGCCAGTGTGGGGGATCAGCAAGGACCTCCACCTATCGTTTAGTGCATACACGCACACCGACCTTCAAGAGAAGAGACACCTGACTAGGACTCTCTCTTTTAACTATTTAGTTTTTATTTTTGAGTTACCTTACTCTAACTCTGATACCTATAGGGACTGTCCATTCTGGACCTAGTGTTGTGAGTGATATTTCCCTGGTATATGAATTCTCGGTAAAGTGTGTAGAGAGGACAATGAGGCAGAAATATGTGTGAAGTGGTGGAACATGTGACAATAACTTTATGTACCTTGATATGTTGAAGGACACACAACACTAAATTTATACTCTTACCAACCCTAGGCCAAGTATTTTGGGGCTCCACCTCCATGTGCAGCAAGACCCATCCCATTTTATGTTCAGACCCCTCTTCCATGTCTAACAGACATATAATGCAGCCCCTCTCTTTCATGTACAGCTTCCTTGAGCATCAGCTTCCCTTTTTTCATGTGTTGCTCCCCATTTGCAACTTTCTTTTTCATATGTAGCAAGGCCCGGGCCTTTGGGGCCTCTCCAGAAATCCGACCCTGAAAGGACAGCACTGTTAGGAACAGGACAAAGCACTGACAGTAACGATCATACCTGATGTTCAGATGTGTGCTGTTGTTGCACAGAGCAATGGGCAGTGGTGGGGGTTGTCGGGATATGGATGGAGCAGCTAGAGCTGTTACGGTAGCAGTGAGCAGCTGTCTGCATAAGTGTACGGATGCTGAAAATGGCTGGGTGATTATAAACCATAGGCAGCCATAGGGATCTCATCTGCCTTATAGGGGCAAAATGATTTGCTAATTATAAATGTGTTTATTATGAAATATAGGTGTGTAATACACATGTATCATTTTTAAATAATTGGGTTCATATTTTAATTCTAGAGGTAACAGTGAATTCCTCAAGTCAGAGAAGTTATCGGTTGGAAGGACTGACTAAGGGTCAAAAATATGAAGTGAAAGTGTCTGGGATGACCGTTAAAGGGGAAGGACAGCGCAGCGCTCCATGCATGTTCCGGACCCTCACACATGGTATCAGTACATTATCTTTCCTTCTGAAGAAAAACAGATCTTAGGGCCTGTTCAGACTATGCGCGTTCCTGGACGTTTTCAGGGAACGTGTCTGGGTACCAAAAACGCATAGGAACGGCTCCTAATGCTTTTGAATGGGCTAGTTCACATGTATGCGTATGAGACGCATACGTTTCTCATCCGCATTGCTACACGCAGTTCTGTGCGTTACGCATAGAAACGGAAGCAATGAAAGTCTATGGACGCGTATCAAAAACGCGTACCATTGCGTTTTTAGCGTCCGTTTTCCTCTGCGGTTCCCATAATTTTTTTTTCCCTGGGTCACGTGTGTGTGCAAAACGCAATAGAATACGCATTAGAACGCAAGAAAAACGCATGCGTTTTTCAACTTGCGTTTCTTTGATTTTAAACGCATTCTTCATACGCAGATAGTCTGAACAGGCCCTAAGTGTGGGTACATTTTATATGTGTTCATTTAAATCACAGGTGTGAAACTCAAGCCCAGTGGGAAAAAAATTGTCACCACTTGACACTATTTATGTGGCCAGTGGGAGCTTCAAATGTGCATGAGTGAGAGAGCTTTCTGGGCCTCCTACACTACAAATGTAACTGCCAGTACTTTTCCAGATCATGCTCGAGCATTTTTTTTTGATACTTCAATTTAAACTGTTTCTTCACATCTAGGTACATTGTTATTACATGTAGCTAAAAGGACCACTATCGTGAAGTAGGCAGTTAAAATCTGACAGAACCGACAGGTTTTGGGCCAGTTCATCTCCTCATGGGGGATTCTCAGAGTTTCCTTTATTTTAAACAGCATTTCCTGAGCAGCAGTTGCAAAGTCTAACTGACAAAATAGTGTGCATGTGATGAGGGAGGCTGGCTGGTATCTTACTATTTTGGCAGTTAAACTGCTGTTCAGGATATGCAGTTGAAAAAAAAAAGTAGACAGTTAAAATCTGACAGAACCGACATCAAGCCGGCAAGCCAGAAGAGTAGCGGTCAACCGCATTTATTCCCCTGCAATGGGAATCCTCCATTTCCTTACATACAGAGGTATACAGAACATGCTGCTTGGCTGGGATGAGCTGAGTTTATATATCTGTACAAAGTCACTCCCAGGAAATGACATCACGCAAGTAAAAAAAAAAAATCAAATAATTTACATGCAATTAATACAGAAACAACGACAATTACAGGAAAAGTACTCAACTCTATAAATTAGTAGAAAACTTTCACATACAGTAATACCACTACTGTGGAGAAAGCACAATAATCTGCTCCTTTCAGTTTCTGAAAAATGAAATGCAAAATGAAGAAACAACATTCAATTATAGCCAATAAGGAACACTGAGGCTGAACTGATTGCTGCATTACCACCCATTGATTACAATACATGAAACTCTGGAATCAATAAGCAATTGTAGAGGTGAAGAAAGAGCATATTAGTTACAACTAAAGAAAAGTCGAACACAGTAATGAGGATTGCATGCTGGGAAAGGTGTATTCTTAGAACAAAGGGGGATCATTTTGGGGACATCGCCAGGCCACAGCAAACAGAATAAAGGCAGTGCCTACATGGCTGGGAGATCAATAGACTAAACATGGCCACACACCATACAATAAAATGATCCACTTTTACGGCAATTCTATAAATATGATCCGATCTCCCGAAAACAAAACAAAAGCTTTTTTTTTTTCATTAGAAACGGATTTCCCTTTTTTTAGATTTTAATCGATCCGGAATGCTAGAAATGTTTCTTTAATTTTTCTAAAGATTGTATTAGATAGCATTGCACGCGGCAGGGGTGATTCACTTACCTATGCCTGTAAGAAACTGTTAGAAACTGTAAGGAACTATATGTTTCTATCGGCAACACACCTTTCTTCCGGCACCAGCAACTCATTAGTAAGAGCTGCAGACACGAACTTCTTTAGGTGTCTTCCAAGTTTGAAGATTTTATTCAGTAAACAGATATACAGATACAGTTTGTTACATCTTAGCAAAGCATAATTCTTCTGTAGTATGTCCGTTGCGTTACAGGCTCTTGATCACCTTCCTGTTGAAGGTAATCGGGTCATCTTCTGTCTATACTACGTTACATCTAACTACCTATATACAGCATACATTATATGAGATTACATAAATAAAGGAAAGTAATTAGAGTTCCAGTCAATAGATAGAGAGCATGAAAGTAAGAGTGCGCTCCTTTGGCCCATCATGAACCTTAATACTGACCAGGAAAGAGTTAATTGTTACCTCATCTGAGCCATCCCCCAAAACCTACTATTGGCTCAGACCCCTCGTGGTGTCATAATACCCACCTACTTGATTAATATTCTATGATCCCTTTTCCCTACATACAGGAATGTTCTGTTTATTAAATATTGGCCTCTGTTCTCCCCTTTGCAGTCTAAAAGTCTGTACATTGGAACAGATAGTGTCCCTGTCCTTCGGACGAGGACAATCTGCTTCTGGTTTCTCCGAGAAATTATGCTTAAAGAGACCCTGTGCAAATCAAGCCTTTCAACTAACTCAGTTCAAATAACTGAGGCCTACATATAATACTTAAATTATAACAATGCCGCTGCCTATAGCCAGTGCGTTCCACTTGGGGTCCATGTAACTCCACTAGTTCCTCCTTCAGACCTGGAAGGAGGAAGTAGTTACCTCATGCGGACTGCAGTTGGAGCGCATTGGCATAGATAAATTAATCCCCCCTTTTCCGCGGCCAGCGCTATCTCATTTAAACTTTGATTACAAGTAGGTACGTACTTGTAGCTAACATCACGAATTAAGACAAGTACTAAGGAACTGGAACAGTTGTGTACTGCAACCAATCAGGTCTTAGCTAGCAAAAGGACATGGAAACTGACTGGTTGATCCGGTCCCCTCCGTCTTGCCACTGTCAGCCACAGTAAAGTCCAGGCTACTGCGCTCTCATGGCCAGGAGCATGCTGCGCATGTGCAGTTTGTAAGACTTGTAACTGTGCTTGCGCAGAACCCTCGAGAGTGATGGATGGAAGGGCGTGAACTTGAACAGCGCATGCGCCGTAGACTGCAAACTTCCCAGCAGTACAACGGAGCGTGCATGACATCACATGTCGGGCCGGGAAGCAGCACAGACAATGCGATCGGCCATCGCAGGGGTGAATTGATCCTCTGGAGGGAACGGTGGTGGGTGTGGGGGTTGCTGTACACGTGCCTGACTATTGGCTGAGGTGGTTGTTATCGGCTGCTTTTGTCAGTGGTGTTTACGGGCCTTAAAGAGACACCGAAGTGGAAAATAATTATGATATAATGATTTGTATGTGTAGTACAGCTCAAAAATAAAACATTAGGAGCAGAGACATAAGTCTAATGTTTCCAGTACAGGAAGAGTTAAGAGACTCCAGTTGTTATCTATGCAAAAAAGCCATTGAGCTCTACTTCAAAGTGGCAGAGAGCTCTGAGTTCTGAAGGTTGTTATCTGAGCTTTCAGTCAAGGATTTTCTTTTTCTCTGCCAGAGGACAGGTCAATAGTTCACAACCCGCTCTGTAAAAACATTTAGAATGCTGAGTGTAAAATGCACATATTAGAGAACGATGCAATGTTACAAAAAAACACTATATAACTGAAAATAAAAATAGGAGAATATTTTCTTTGCTACTTATGTTCTAGTAATTATCTGTACTACACAACCAATTCATTATATCATAATTTTTTTCCGCTTCAGTGTCTCTTTAACATGTTTTTTTCTGTCCTGCAAAATTAAGATATTCTATACAATGCAACTTTTAAAGACTGTTCATATTATCCCTTATTCATATCTGCTCTTTCTCCTCAAACAGATGAAGGTGAATTTCAGGTCATCCTTCTATCTGCATGTGTTGGCCTGATGATTGCAGCAGTGATTGTAGTCAGTGTGTGTGCTTATACACTTCACAGGTAGGTATGGATTTATTATCTATGGATCTGCAGCGCAGTGCTTATGGGCCTATGACCCAAGTATCAACTTCACTAGGGGGCTGCAAGAGTATGGTTGTCTGAAAGTGAATTACTCACACAACATGAAAAAAAAGACTCAGATACGTAGCAGGGTTAAGCCTGGCGCACACTTTCAATTATAATTGTCTAATCCCTGACCAATTTTACCGCATCCTCCTGTAGTATAAGGGTTTACCCTACACAATCTGCTCATATATTTAATATCTGGTGACACTCATACTACATGGAGCTGGTAAAATTGGCCAGTGATTGGTCGATCATAATTAAAAGTGTGTACCAGGCTTAAGCCTGATACACCTTTCCAATTTTGGTTGGCCAATCACTGACCAATTTTACCACCTACATGAAGTATGAGAGTTTATTAACACAGTCTGTTCATAGTATTCAAAATCTGTTAACCCTAATACTACATGGATTTAGTAAAATTGGTCAGTCTTTGGCCAATCAAAATTGGATGTGTGTATCATGCTTAAAGTGAACCAGAGACGAAGCACCCTCATGTATTTTACCATATATATATATATATATAAGTGGGAACAGAGAAAAGACCTACCCTGCTCTTTGTTTTTCTTCACTGCTCAGCCTGCTTGTTATCAGCCCTGATAAAATCCACGACTAAGCATTCAGTCTGGCTTTGCTCAGGAATCATTATAGCTGAGTCTTTCTTCTCTGATGTCTTTTTAAGCCCAAGCCTGCCCCCTTCTGGCTCTGCTCAGGAATCATTATAGCTGAGTCCAGGGCCGCCATCAGAAATTTTGGGGCCCCTCACACATCATCAGGCCTGGGCCCCCCTCCCTGGGCCACCCACTGGTTGTTGTGCTTGCCCACTAGCCACCCCACCCCCGTGTCCATGTGCGAAGTGCGCTGCAGCGAAAACTGTGCATGGCCCAGACACTGAAGAAAGCGGCATGCACAGCGTGATATGGCCAAAAGTGGGTGTGACCATGGTATGTTGTGGGTGGGGCCAAATACTAGCGAAATACAGGTAGTCCTCTGTTAACAAATGAGATAGGGATTTGTAGGTCTGTTCTTATCCTTTATCTGTTCTCTTTTGTCTGCCTCTGTTCCCCCTGTGTCTCTTTTATCGCCCTCTGTTACCTCTTGTCCACTTCTTTGTCAGCTCGTCCCCTGCCCAAGCCAAGTATAGGTGCCTCCAGTATAGGTTTCCAGGCATAGGTGCCCCCAGTATAGGTAGCCAGGTATAGGTGGTGGCCCAGTATAGGTAGCCTGTAGCCAGATATAAGTGGTGACCCAGTATAGAAAGTCCGCTGTAGTGGGCTCACTCATCTGCTCCCCACGTTCAAGTGCTGATGTCACTCTTCTCTTAGTGCTGAAACGCGGTGTGCTGGTTAGTGACCCACAGGCCCGAAGCCAGCACGTGGCCCTTTCAGTACTTTGGGGGGCCCAGGGCCCCCAGATGCCCTGGGCCCCTCACTGCAGTGTCAGTTGTACCCCCCTGATGGCTGCCCTGGCTGAGTCATTATAGCAAAGCCAGACTGAATGCTCAGTTCCCACTGATATATATGCTAAAATACATGAGGGTGCTTCATCTCTGGTTCACTTTGAAAAGGAGAAAATCCACTCTGTCTGGATGATACCTGCTTGCTCCTTATTTGCTCCCCAAAATTAATTAACACCAAACCTTTTAGAATAGTGTTCTATGGATTGATGAAATAAAATGGAATTCATGGGACAACACAGGTGTTATGTCTGGGGTAAAGCAAATATAGTAGTCCCCACCTTACGAACGACCCACAGATACAAATGTACCGAAAATGTGAAATTTGTACAACACTGTTGTGCAGTGACACCTCAAACTCTACATGTTTTGCCCATAAGGACTTCATCAGGAATGCATAGATAATGTAACAGTGATAACAATCAAAAGCCTCCCACCACATCAAATAGTAATACAGCATCATAGCTCAAGTTAGAGCTGGGTTACAGTCTGCTACAGAAGCTCATTGCATAGGTGATGCAAAGATGAAAGATAGTTTCTCAGCATTGCACCTTATCAAGTTTAACCTGTTTACTATAATATAAACAACCCAATCTCCTGCTTAATGCACATACTTAAAGGATACCAGAGCTCAAACATGTCGGAGAAACAGGGGAAGCAGGCATATACTACTACCTGTCCTTATGCCCACTGCTCCCCCCGTTCTCCTATCTGCCCCCGCTCTGCCCTAGCTCACCTAAAAGCCCCCCAGGATTGTCTCCTTGTCACCCGGGTTGGCATTTACTGCGCGCAGGTGCAGGCCAGGACCACACTGTGCATGCGTATGACGGTGCATGACATCATACGCATGTGCAGTGTGCTCCAGGCTGTAGGATGCGCGCAGCCCTGTGCCTGCACAGTAAATACTGGCCCAGCCTGCTCCCCGTTTCTCTGACGTTTTTGAGCTCTGGTATCCTTAAAGGTAGCCATATATCTAGCAAAGATTGGGCAGATTTGACCAAGAGACAAATCTCTCTCTGATCAGATCTGATTAGAAAAAGATTTGTTGGCTGCCCACATACTGCAGACCGATACCGATTCCCGATCAATTTCAGAATGAAATCTGAGTAATCGACCAAGCCCGCCGCTTCTCCCCTAATGTATTATGTATATGCATGTGCATTTATACATTACTTGTCCTGTGTCGCAGTGCCCGTCCGTCTTCAAATCCACCACTCTTCCCTATACATGCCGGCCGGTGTGCCACTTGTGTGACATCACATGCGCGGCGGCGTGCTATCAGTGTGTATGGGAAGTGTAGCGGACCGTGGTGGATTCGGAAGAGGATGGGCACCACGACACAGGACAGGTAATGTATAAATGAACATACACATTTATAGATTAGGTGAACAGCGCCAGGAGTTTCGTCGCTCGTCCTGATATTACTGCCACACACCTGGCCGACCACGATGGCCCGACATCTTGCAGCATGTGTGACCAATTATGCACTTGGCGGCACCGATTTTCATCCAATCTGATTATAATAATCGGAATCGGAGGGTCAATTGTCTGCCAAGTCGCTTGATGTATGGCCACCTGTGTCTAGATCCTCTTAACCTATATTTCCTAAAGTTCCTGAGGTTAAAAGAGATAAATTAGGAAGTTCCTTACTTTATTCTTTCTGGTTTGTACTTGACCTACAAAATAAACATAGACAATATATAATATTTACAAAATAAATTGCTGCATCTCAATAATAGGCAGAAAACAGAAAAAAAGTTGTTTAAAGCGGTATTGTCACCATAAAAATCAAATTTCAACAGCAACTGGTCTGAGTGTATTAAGTGATAAAGATGCTAATCCTGCATTCAAAACTTTTTCTGCTGTTATGGTTTGGAGTTATCACATACTTTAGGAGCACTGGCCCTAGTGCCAAAGAGTTGAATGCTGGGAGTTCTTTTTATCTATAATATATTCCTCCTTTTCCATTTATTTCCCTGCCTAGCTGATCACTTGTGTTTACAAGCAAGGCTGAGGTGACTCAGTGATTGGATGTGTAAATAAAGAAAATACTCTGGGAGGACAGCTAATGAATACACAATGAGCAAGAGAAGGGAGGGGGGAAAACAAGAGTCAGGGAGGATATGATGTCAGCATTAGCTTGGCAAGATGGCCACTGCCTAGAATAGGATTTTCTGCTTTTCCTTTGTAAAATTCACAGGAATCATTACGTGGATAGCACAATACATATGTTATGTAAGTAGAAGTAGTATTTATCTACTTATATATGTGTTTTTTATTTCTAGGTTAGCATGGGTGTCGCTTGTTCTTTAAGGGCCAGTGCACACCAAAAAGCGCTAGCGTAATCGTATGCGCTCAGCGCTTTTTGAAGTGATTTTTCAGAGCGATTCTAGGCATGTGCCTAGCGATTTTCTAATCTTGCCTAGCAATTTTTGGAGCATTTTAGTGTAGTGTTTTTTTATTTTTTTGTTACAGTAAAGCTGGAATTGAACAGCTTCTGTATCAAAAACGCTTAGAAAATTGCTCTGTTCTAGCGCTTTTCAGAGCGTTTTTCCCCTTTCCTATACCAGACATTGAGGCTGAATCGCCTCAGAAAAGTGCAGAAATGCTGCAGGACTTGCGTTTGGGAGAAAATCACATCGCTCTGGTGTGATCCATCCCATTCAAATACATTAGCCAAGCACTTTTCAAATGCGAGTGTTTTTAAATGTGCTCTTGGTGTGCACCAACCCTCAGTAGTGATGGTCATGTCGAGGAGAGCTCATGGAGATGCATATGATCAGTTTGGTCACTGGTGATAGATATGGAAGTCTCTGATTTGCTACTCATGATCATGTGATAAAGCAGGATGTGATCACAGCAAATCAGAGCTTGTGAAAATCTATCAGCTGATCAAACAAATCACATGCTTCTCCATGAGTTCTCCTAGACATGACCATCCACCAGTGTTAAATAATGTGTGTGCTGAAAAACAATAAAAAGGTGTTTTCTACAAATTCGGTTTCATTGTCTTTACAGAACGAGGAAGTTGTATTTTCCCGAAATCCCCAATCCTAAACACAGTCAGCTCTGCCAGATTGTTGAAGAACCTGGTGCAAAGGTATGTCATCAGAAATGGACGGTATCTACATTTTCAGGCACATTTTTCTTTATCTATGTAATTAATTACTAAATTGCACTTGTAAGCTGGATGTTTAAACGTCAGCGATGGTTATACGCATTGTTCATCTCCTTCATACTGCTCACCGAATTTTGTTCCATCATACTGTACAGTGTCGTCCTTCCTTCCCTCTGCCTATCAATATCAATGCATATCAACAGTACACGTTGCTCAGCTGTAGCCAAGCATCGAGTCTGCATAACAGTCATACACTGTCCTTTATTGCTATGGGCGACAGTTGTGTGTACGCACCTTCAACCATTTCCAATCCATTTAACAGGTCACTCATATATCCTCCCCCCAGGACTTACTCTAAAGAGACTCTGTAATAAAGAAAAAGTCCCCTGGGGGGGGGGGGGGGGGTACTTACCTCAGGAGGGGGAAGCCTCAGGGTCCCAATGAGGCTTCCCCCATCCCTGTAGCTGCAGGCAATCCAGCGCTGGCTCCCCAAATCGTCCCACAATTCTGGCTCAACAAGCCTGACAAGGCTTGATATACAATATGTACCTTCCCTGGCTCCAGCGGGGGCGCTGTTGCGGCTCTCAGCACAGAGATAGGCGGAAATAGCCGATCTGTCAGGTCCGCTCTACTACGCAGGCGACTTGCGACTGCGCATCTCCTGCGCAGTAGAGCGGACAGCGATCGTCTATTTCTGCCCATCTCTGAGCCGGTACTGCGCCTGCGCGGTACATATTTACATCCCTGCTGTTCAGAGGGGCACAGCAAGACCGCCATAGGACACAGGAGGACAGGGGAAGCCTCAATACGATCCAGAGGCTTCCCCCACCCGAGGTGAGTACCCACCAGGGGAACTTTTTTTAGTTACAGGTTTTCTTTAAAATTCAGTTAGCAAGAGGGAAAGAGACCTGCCTGTACTGCTACAGGGGGTGCCGGTGGGGTTTCTACCTCCTTGCACCAGTGCAAGGAGGAAACTTGTCCATTATCAGGGAGGAGGCCTGCACCACCTCACATACTGAAGCTCCAACATGCAGTGCATACACTGGTGAATTGCGTAACAACAGAGCGCAGCATGGTGACGATTGGGGATCAAAGTGTCAAACTTTGTAAAGAGGCCTGATGCTGTGCTGAACCAGATCCGGTTGCGGCGGGTGCAGGCATCGGCAAGCCCATGTACGCCTACATATTTATATTACGTGTGGCAGTTTGGGGCCAGCTGTAATCAAAGTGTCAGAAAAAAAAGTATTTGCAGGAATTTTTTTTTTTTTTAATTCAAGCTTTACGGAGATATTTATGCTTTCTCCATTAGAGTGGTGATATTAGGTGTATTTTGCCATAGTGTCCCTTCAGGACAACTGAAGTTAGAGGGAAATGGAGCCTGCCATATGTATTTTTCTTTTAAATACTAGTTTCCTGGCAGTCCTACTGAACTGTCAGAAGTAGTGTCGAAATCACATACCTAAAACAAGCATGCAGCTAATCCAGTTAATGTTAGTCAACCATTTCATTTACATGCTTCTTTAGGGTCTATGGTTAAAAGTAGTATTACAGGCAGAGGGTCAGCAGGGCTGCTAGGGAATGTGCATTGTTTAAAAGGAAATAAATATAGCAGCCTCCATATACCTCTCACTTCAGGTGTCCATTAAGGGCTACAGTACACCTGTAGGGGGAAGAAAAGTTCCCCAAATTAGTACTCACTTCAAAAGAGGCTGTGTCCAAAGTGCAATAGAAGAAAACAGCCACAGCACAGCTCCTTTTAAAAGCTCTTAATTGTGAAGTAGGTATACACAGGTTTGGCAGGTGAGGGGTTACAGGTGTGCCTGACAGATGTTTTGTGACTTCTGTCGCTTCCTCAAAGGTTCTACAGCCTCTGAGGAAGCAACAGAAGTCACAAAACAGCTGTAACCCCCCCCCCCCCCCCCCAAATCTGTGTATACCCACTTTGCAATAAATGGCTTTTAAAAGAGCAATGCCCTTGCTGTTTTCTTCTATTGCTCTTTGGATTATGTTGAAGGAGCACACAACCTGTTACTGCACATATGCGAGCCACCTGTGTCTGCTCAGTAGCACAGACCTGATCAGTCCCTGGCTGCGAGTATTGGGGGACACAGTGCTAAAACAACTAGGTGTAGGGGGAAGGGGAGTTAAGTGTCTAGCTTTTAGCTTTCAAAAACATACAGGTTTACTTTGAAAGTGATGAAAAGTGGAAACAAAAAGCTACCCAGCTGAAACTACATTATTTTTTTTTCTTTGGACACACTGAATATGTTTGTTTCTCCAGGTAAGGCTGTTCCACCTAATTCAGCCTCATGAAGAAGAAGCAAACTATGTAAATTCCAATCTGGAGGTGATTTTAGAACTGACTGACACGTCGCTGCTATCAGAAGACAGAATGACTAACAAAGACAGTAAATATCTGGACCAGTGCACTCCTATGGCTCACGTTCCACCCAAACAAGACTATTCCTCTATGAAGTCCATGCTTAACCTGCTGAGAAGGCTGCCACATACGGTCTATCACGATAAGTGAGATTGTCCCATGATTAGGGTAGTTCAATGAGTAAATTAAAGAGGAACTCCAGTGAAAATAATGTAATAAAAAAAAAGTGCTTCATTTTTACAACAATTCTGTATAAATGATTTAGTCAGTGTTTGCCCATTGTAAAATCTTTCCTCTCCCCGATTTACATTGACATTTACCACATGGTGACATTTTTTACTGCTGGCAGGTGATATCAGTGGAAGGAGATTGCTGCTTGCTTTTTTGGCAGCTGTAAACCGCTGTTTCCCATAATGCAACAAGGCTCTCACAGTGTGATGTTAGAACCATGGTCCTGACATCACACTGTCGGAGGGGTTTCACCACAATATCAGCCATGCAGAGTTCCCGGATGATCCGTTTGTGAAAAGAAAAAGATTTCTCATGGGAAAGGGGGCATCAGCTACTGATTGGGATGAAGTTAATTCCTTGCTCACAGTTTCTCTTTAAACCGAGGTTTGAACTTCATCCCAGTCAGTATCTGATGCCCTCTTCACAGAAAACCTCTTTACTTTTTCTCAAATAGATCATTGGGTGGGCAATTAGGGTAAGGCCTTGACAGTTTCTTGTCTGTGAACCTTGTTGCATTGTGGGAAATAGCAGCTGTTTCCAACTGCCAAGGAAGCAGTATCTAGCTCTGTGCATATTAACACATTGCTGCGTAATATGTTGGAGCTTTATAAATACAATGTTATTTGGTTTATAGTTAATGGCAGGTGGCCCTGTTTTGTCTAGCTCCGGTACAGAGCGATAACAAGCGCCCTGCCGGTGCAGGAGAGCAGCCGACAGGCGGTGAATTAATTACTCATCTGAAAGAGGCCTAAGGCTCAACACACACCATACAATCTTGGTTGTTCAATCTTACCACTTTCAGGTAGTATAAGTGCTTAACCAATCAATCATTCCAGGTATTTTCAATCTGTTGGCCCTTATACTACATGGATTTGGTAAATCTGTACAACCAAGATTGTATGGTGTGTGTTGAACTTTAGTCAGATGTTCCCAGCTGTATGCTGTAACGATCGGTGTCAACACAGAGAACTCTGATTATTGGTGATCTGCAGTATCACCAATAATACAGATGCTATACATAATTATATGGTGATCTGTAGAATCACCAATAATACTAGTATAGCCTGACACGTGACAACCAGTGGAGGGTCGTGTTTGGGTGTAACAGTAATTCAGATGAGAGGCCTACCCGAGGAGGGGGTGACTCAGCCTGCAGATGGTGCTCACCTAATGGCGGGGTGAGTCAGACAGTACTGCAGGCAAGAGGGCTAATGTGTATAATACAATAATGCTGGATAACTGATCACCTGTGGAGCAAGTGATTCAGAGTGTACTGCAGCCCGGTAGTGTTTTGGTGCACAGTATAAGGAGAAAACCACAGTAGAGCTGAACTCAGGCTCCTCTGGAGAACAGATGGAGCTGACGGTTTTGCAGCCTAGGAGTAGTTGATACAATTGGTGCTGTAGCCCCGTATAATTCAGGCATACTGCAGCCTAAGCTAGAGTGAGACAGATAGTACTGCAGCCTAAGCTAGAGTGAGACAGATAGTACTGCAGCCTAATGGCAAGTGACACAGATAGTACTGCAGCCTAATGGCAAGTGACACAGATAGTACTGCAGCAGAGGATGCGTGAGACAGACAGTACTGCAGCCAAAGATACCTGAGGAGCAGGTATCCCGACTACAAGCCAGTATCCTACACCTAGGAGATTGGTGCAGGAAACTGATTTCCCTCACTAGTGGCAGGGCCCACCAGTGCGGGTAGAGTGGTCAGACAGACAGAGTTGACAACGAGCGGACAGACAAAGTACAGAATCGGAAGACTGATTCAATGTCAGGGACAGGCAGGGTCAGCAACGTGAATCATAGGCTGAGGTACAGAATCGGCAAACGGAAGAATAGTCAGAGGAAGCAATATGTCATAACAAATAAACAATGCACTAGTACTTTAAAGTGAACCTAAAGCCAAACAAAAAAAAATGAGATGAACTCACCTGGGGCTTCCCTCAGCCCCCTGCAGCCGATCGGTGCACTCGCAGCTCCGCTGATGCCTCTGCACCCGCCGGCGAACACTTCCGGTTTGGCCATCACCGGCTGACAGGCATGGGAACGCGAGTGATTGTTCGCGTTCCCAGGGAGGCCGCAATAGCAGCATAGGGGGCTTTATACAGGCTGGGAACGCGAACAATCACTCTCGTTCCCATGCCTGTCGGCCGGTGACGGCCAAACCGGAAGTGTTCGCCGGCGGGTGCAGAGGCATCAGAGCGGAGCTGCGAGGGCACCGATCGGCTGCAGGGGGCTGAGGGAAGCCCCAGGTGAGTTCATCTCATTTTTTTTTGTTTGACTTTAGGTTCACTTTAAAGCCATCAACGGAATCTAGCTAAGTGTGAATTCCCAGCTCCGGCTGGTTCTAACACACTTTGTGAACTGACTGAGGTCTGAGTGCTCACACAATATAGCATACGCAACAGCAGACGCGGAGCTACAGACAGGCCTGCTCTATATATATACCCAGCAAGCTCCATAGCGCCACCCCAATACCCCAGCCAATCCGGATGCCAGCTGGAGTCAGCTGACCCCCCTCTTAGCTGCATAAAGGTCCTGTCGCTCTGCTCGCGCGTAGCCCTTAACCTGTGAGCAAAGGAAGGACCAGGCATAACTTGAGCATCTAACCGCGCGGCAGAGGCCGACGGCTGAACCGGGGAGATAGCCGCCATGTAGCTTGTCTCCGCGGCGGCATCTCCGCTATTCCTTACATATGCCAATTACTTTATATGGTGCTCTACCAAGGTGCATAACCTTAATTTTATCAACTGTAAATTTAATGTTGTATATACTTGCCCATATAGCCGCGTTGTCAAGATTTTGTTATGTCTCTATCCTGCTTAATAATTATGCATAATTTTGTATTTGTGAAGATGGAAGTATTACACCTCATTTGCTATTTAATAAATACATTTAAAAGGCTTGGACCCAGTCCTGATCCTTTGGGGACACCACTCTTATCCTTCTGTCCTTTAACCACCTTTCTTTCCATGAGAGAAAAGCCTCTGAGGCTTCCCTTACTGCCCTCTGGTCTTCGTTGCTGAGCGTGTAACCTCCAAAAAGGTTTTTTTTTTTTTTTTTAACACAGTCCGGCCGAGGGGTTTTCTTTAAAGACAATTGTGTTTATTGCAGCTGGAACAAATTCTCTTTTTTTATTATAGCAAGTAATGTAGGAAAACTACCTAAAGATGAATCCAACTAATATCACTGAACATAGGTTCTGATTTATTAGGGCTTTCCCCAGCTGGACAATGGTAGAGAACGTGTGATTTTGCAAATGTACTTGGATGTTTTAACAAATGTAATCTATTAAAAGATACCATACTTTTCTACCCTTACATGGGTCATGTTATACAAGATAGGATTGCTGCAAGATTGGCTGTGCAATTGCAGTCATATATACACCTGCAGCACTGTTTCCCCGAAATACACTATGTTGCCAAAAGTATAGGGATGCCTGTCTTTAAAAACACAAGAACTTTAATGACATTGCATTCTTAATCTAAAGGCTTTCCTGTGGATTTGGCCCACTTAATATTTGGCCCATTTAATAGCTGCAACTTTCTGGGAAGGCTTTCCACAGGATTTAGGAGTGGGTTTATGGGAATTTCTGACAATTCTTCCAAAAGAGCATTTTTGAGGTCAGATTCTGATGTTGAATAAGATCTGTCTCGCAGGCTCTACTCACAAATGCGATGTGTCGGGTTGAGATCAGGGCTCACTGTAGACCATTCAAGGTCCTACACACCAAACTTGTGCATCCACGTCTTTATGGACCTTGTTTTGTACACTGGTATGCAGTCATGTTGAAACAGGAAGGGGCCATCTCCAAATTGTTCCCACAAAAAAGTGGAGAACATGAAACGGTCCAAAAACTTGTGGTATCCAAAAGCATTCAGAGATTCTGCCACTGGAATATAGGTGCCCATAAATGGTACAATTTGTAGTGGAACAATCATATTTTCAGTAAGATTATTCAGATCATGCTATATGAAAACAGAGAAGCTGGTGGATCTAATCAATCCTGGACAAGCAAATTATCAACAGTATCCTTAATATATTGGTCAATCCATATGGTATATTTATTCATAGATTTAAACACCATTATTCTTCAATGTTTTTAATTATTTAATCTTTTCTTTCGATCCAAAAGATCTTATTGAAAACAGATAATGTAACCCTTAAACATCTATTATGACCAAGGTGACGGCTAAAATTTTTCCAACAATTCTTAAAGAATCCAGATGTGCCCTTATATGTTCTCAGCAGAGACTTCGCATTTTTTGTTCCTGTAAAGATTAGTTGTTGGATTTCCAGCTTCTAGCAAGCTTTCAAAGCACATCATAAGCGAAGGACAAAAGCTCAGAAATAGGAACAACAGTACAGTAACAGATACAAGGCAGTAGTTTTTTCCGGGGGTTTTTGTGTAAAGGACACCCAAAGTAAAAATAAATTAAGGAAATAAACTATTGTATCAATCTCCCTTCTCCTAAAAATGACTTAAGATATTCCACAGTTTTATTTTATGTTTAAATCTACTTTTTAAGTTTTAACTGTTTTATTGTTTTTGCTCAATGGCACATTCATTGAAGTATGCCAGAGCTAAAATCTATGAACTATTGATCGTATTTATCTCTTTCCTGCTCTCAGAAGCCATTTTCTGCTAAGAAAGTGTTTTATAGTTGGAATTTCTTATCAGTGAGGGTCACACTGTAGTCACTTCCTGTCTGAGTCAGCCACTTATATGCCTAATATTTAACTCTTTCAGGCAGAGAAAGGAAAAAAAAGGAACAGCAGAGTTATTAGTGTGCTTGGCGCTGTACATACCCATGTCTATCTCATCATGTCACTTCGGGTATCCTTTAACAGGCATGACTTCTTAGTTTTCAGTTATGAATAAATGTAACATACAAGGACTCATATGACATTTCTCATTTTATTAATGAAATATAACAGAATAGAACATTTCAAATAGAACTGTTTCAATGACTCACATTAATGG
The DNA here is from genome assembly GCF_040937935.1 of Hyperolius riggenbachi. Lineage (NCBI taxonomy): Eukaryota > Metazoa > Chordata > Amphibia > Anura > Hyperoliidae > Hyperolius > Hyperolius riggenbachi. The sequence goes on along the minus strand of NC_090646.1, from coordinate 608,883,844 downwards.
GGGATGTAACAGTTTCAGGTGTTTATCAGAGACGTCCAGCTAAGGCTTTCACATACAGTAACCCTTTAGCGGTACTTCGGTATTCTGGCCACACCCGGCTCTCTCTGCACTGGGAAGCTGCGAAGATTCCACACTCAAGTCAAAGAGATTCAGAAAGTGGCGGCAGACTGCAGTGATTGAGTGGCAGAGCCAAGTATTATTGTTATGAAGGTCATCACACCAAAACCAAGTGGCAAAGATCTCTTTTAAAAGCGGAATTACAGGTAAAATTTCCTCTAACCTCAAACAGATTTGTCTTACCATTATAACTTCTAAGAACAGAACCATGTTTAAAAAAAAAAAAAAGTACCTGAAATGGTTAATATGATAATTCACATTTCCACCTGAAACCCCATCTTGCAATTGGCCAGAGGGAACTGTGCACTTCTCAGCTCATGCACTGTGGGGCAATTTTTCTTAGATGTTTAGAGAAGAGTTTTCTATCTAATTAAGAAATCTTCTGAATTGTAAGCAGCATAATGCTGTTTAATTAGCTTTCTTGGGATGAGGTATTTCTGCTTAAGGGTTGCTTGCAGTACTGTGACATGGGGAGAATTGTGTTTCTTTTACAAGGATGACATTACTTTGGGACAAAGGCAGGTAAGAGAACTATACAAGCAATAACGAGCTGGGAGACAGATTTTTATTGTATGTAATGCCAGGCTGTAATTCAGCTTTAATTTCCCTTATAAGCAGTCATGTAAAACTCCACACTGTAAGAAGGCACTGAAGCAATACTTGTGCTTTAAAAATGAAAGTTATTACTCTATACTACAGTACCTATTTCTCCTTAAGGATAACAAAAATTGCAATATAAACAACCATTATAACCTACACAGTAGTGTTCCTTCAACAATAAAAAAATAAAGCAAAAAAAAAAGGAAAAAAACTTTACAGGCAAGGGAAGCACTTCCAGAGAACATCCAATGTGCAGCTGCCATATCATGATCTGTATGACAAGGTACACAATTCAGACTGGAATGATAATTTTACTAGAGTCTATAGAGCATTAAACATTTCTGGGCCCTAGAGAAACAATTTAGCACCTAGAATCCAAGAATAATGGCACAGCGACACTTGGCACCCACTGAGTGCAGGAAACATACCAACACACTTCAGCCTGATATGGACAATAGCACTTTCCTTGCAAGACGTTTGTCAGATCCGAACCCACAGGGACATCAGCAAGAGCACTGTCTGCGGTTTCCATCCATGCTTTGGGCGTTTGCGATGCAATTCCTTTCATTATGATGAATGGAATTGCAACTACATCGGGGACAATCGCAGAGCAACCCAGTGCTGTACATCTTGATGGCCACCTACATTGCCTGCAGCATTAAGGTGGAAACGAGATCTTAATTTGGCACGCAGTTTCCGTTGCTGAACTAGTTAATTTTGCAACATCTTTAATTGCCATCAGATGGCGCCACATCGTTAAATGCCATCGGATGGCCCATTTATGATCACTATATTTATAATAAATTAAATTTATTTTTTTTTTTTGTAATAAAGGATCACTGTAGAGACCCTAAAGTGGTAATTCAAATCTCTTATTTCCTTGGACAAGTGCTGATCAGTCGGATTGGAAGAGGGTAAAAAAAAAAAATTATTTACACTGCAATTCATCACTTCATATAACTGACCACTTTAAAAGTAACGCAATTAAAAAAAATATATATACATACTTTCCCTTTCTAATCTTTATCTGTGACATTCTGAGATTTCTCTGAGGTACACCATAGACTCAGGTGAAGTTCCCATAGCAATACAGGAAGATGAGGCAGGAATTCTGCCATCTGCCTGGACAGGACATCCAAGAGAAGATGCAGATGGTGACACTGCATTCCTACCAGAGACTAGTAAACTGCACTGCATAAACCCGATGATAGCCACTAGGGGAGCAACATCAACAAAGGAAATACTGCATTACTGGATAAAATGGATATATTCAAAAGCATGTAAAAGTTGTTACTATGTGTTTTTGAGCAGTGTTGGTGTTTGGATCCAGCATAGTCTATTCTAAAAAAAAATAAAAAATACTCCCATCTGACGCTGTTCAGCGCTGAACAAGCGGACAGGGTCAGGAGTGGTTTACTAGCTTCCGAGTCACATTGTGCTTCATATGACTCCAATACTTCCGCCTCCTTCTGGTTTGGAAGGAGAAAGTATTGGAGTAATGTGAAGCATAATGTGACTTGCAAGCCAGCGAACTCCTCCTGACCTTGTCTGCTTGTTGGGTGCTGAACAGCAGCAGACAGGAGTATTCGGGTGTTTAAAATCGGCTATGCTGAATTTAAACACTATTTCTGAGCTTCATGGATCAATGCAAGAAAAATTTAGGTAAATGAAGATAGAAGACCTAGTTTTATTGCAGGAATTATCTTGCCTTATTATATCCTCAAGCTACTGATTTGTGGTTTTGCACTTCATTTAATATACCTAAAATAAACTTGTCTTGGCAAAAAACACAGATGCCACGATTGCTGACTTCCATTCAGAAGATTCTAAATCCTGGTTGTTCCGTTGTTCCTTTGAAGATCAGGAGCTCCAGACTTTGTGCATTCTTTATCTGTATTCTTGGTAAAGGTCAACTGTACTTGTAGCCTTGCAGCATTATCACACCATGACATGGGGAGGAACGAAGGTTTTGTTTTTTAAAAAATCGTAACTACTTACAAAAGCAGGTATGATTCCTTCAAACGTCAGAGGATCAGCAGCAACAGGCCGATAATGCTCATGTTCAAGAAATGTTTAGCAATGACATCCATCATATACTTTTCAAGACGAGTTTAGGTGTACATGAAGTGGTTCAGAACCCATTAAACCAAAGATGTCACCATATTAAGTGTTCAGTGATCTTACACCCAGCCTCATCTTCTTCCCCTGCGCAGTAAGTCCATATCCAGACCATCTTAGAGGCTGTGCGCATGGTGACCTGGATCTCCTGCATCACCTCACCCAGATACTCTGATAGTGTGAAGTCAATGCATGTCCATTTTCCCCTCCACAGACTGCATGCTCAATCTGTTCCCTTCACTGTGTGGGCCCAAATATAGGTAAAATGGAGTGCAGTGATGTCATCCTTTGCTCGTTTCTGTTAGCTGTAATGAGGGAGATCTTGGACACAAAGCACATGGCTTCTAATGGTACATACAAATGTCCAACAAAGTGCACAACCAACACGAAGACATGACATTTACACAACTTGTATTTTCCACGCACCAACCAAATGAATGACCGATTCATTAGCATACTGCGCACACAAGCGAAACGAAGGAATGCACAACATGGCCGCATTCATGAGTAAGTCCTTCAAACGACGCGCGCGCACACACACGTGTTTCCAACTGCACGATATCAGCCCAACAGTCCTGTAAATTGATCCCATGGATGTATTGGGTAAATCACCTGTTATCAGTCTCTCATCTAGTCGTTTGCCATGCGTACACATGCATGATTGTTGTACAACAGACCAAAATCAGATGACAATCAGGCGGTTTGGTTGAGCATGTGTACGGGTCTTAAAGAGACACAGAGATTTGTCAAGTGGCCGTTTTTTTCTACTTACCCGGGGCTTCCTTCAGACCCATTAGCATGGATGCATCCCTCGCCGTCCTCCCGCAATCCTCCCTTCAGCTGTGACGTCAGCCGGGGTCTTCTGCGCTTGCGCAGAAGGTCCGCGCATGCGCAGATAGCCCCCCACTGACGTCACTAAGCCGAATACCGGAGAAGATTGTGGCTTAACGGAGGCACTCGGGAGGACGGCGAGGGACACATCCATGCTTATGGGCTGGAGGAACCCCCGGATAAGTAAAAAAAAAGTCCACTTTACACATCGCTGAGTCTCTTTAAAACCATTGCATTTCAGGAGACTATGAAAAGAACAGAAATGGAAAGTAGGGAGCAAAGATAAGGATTAACATTTAACATGGTACATTTTACATAGGAAGTCTGTCATCAAGTTATACAGCTGCTAGATTGAGGCTGCCAGTGTGACTCAAAAGTCATAATCGATCTCTTCAGCACCAATGTGTCGATATGGCATTAGCAGTAGCATGCATATTATCAAACAAACCACTGTCATCAACTCAGTTTCTGTCTGGTTGAAGATGAGTCGCTGTAGCACAAATTAGACAACAGCTGCTTGATTTTGAATGCAATAGGCGTGGTTTTCTCAGGAAAGAAAAAATATACAGTATTAGTCTTAGGAAAGATTCAGGAAAAAAAAAGGGGCATCACACTCCAAGTTTCAGAAATACCTTCCAATGAAAGGCCAGATTAATTCAACGAAAAATACTGATATTCACATAATGGGGATAAGACAAGCAAAAGAAAAAAAAACACAAAGAAAAAGGGACTATATACAACACAAGGAAATGCCCAACATACAATGTTTGCAATAATAATATATAACGTTTCATATTCTTTAGTATTAAAATCCCAGAGGGAACAGTTATTGGTCAGTTGTAGTTTTTAGGTGCTTAGAAAATAAGAAACCAAACATGAAAACTGATATTATTGTTCGAGCAAGTGAACACAGACACTTGACAGGCACCCATGCCCCACGGTGATCAGTGCAGCCTGCGCAGGAGGAGATGCAGTGCCAGAAACTGCTCGTTATACTGTTTGATGCAATAAAGGACCACTATCGTAAAAAAAAAAATATGCAAAATAAAACTAGAATTATTGATACATAAGAGAAAGCCTCTGCTGTGCCTGTCTGAAACTGGAGAGGGGTCCTTCAGCTACAATGACTATCTCTTCAGGAAAGCAGATGACCCTGCTTGGGAACGTTTTTTTGTGTTGTCCAACGACCATCAGCTCAATGGGAGGGGAATCAAAAGGATGATTGTTACCCCACGGCAGGCAATAAGTGACCCAAAAGTCTGTTGGTAACAGAGTCTCATGCAGAATGTCACGTTTATCTAAACAGCAGCGATTTTTTTTTTTTTTTTTAACTATTAACCCTTACTCTTCCTACGACTTTTTCTCTTATGTATCTGTAATTTTAAGTTTTATTTTTTTATACATTTCGCAATAGTGGTCCTTTAAGTGGCATACAATGGCTTTTCCAAGTGCAAAGGTGAAGGTAACATACCCCGTTCACCCAGCCTGAAGAATGCTCTGAAAATCCAATATTCACCCTTTTGTGCTGCTTAACTGAGTACCTGGAACAGTATAAAGCAGCCACAGGAGCAGGCGTATCTCTCCTCCTCGGGCAGTGCTGACTGGGCATGTACTGTTTATGCACTGATAGGACCTTATCCTCTTACATATTCTACATCTTTTGTAGTTTGCACATCTCGAAAACAGCAGAAAATGAAATAAAAATGCAGTCTCCATGGATGAAGATCACCAGCTGCACTTACCCCAGTTCAGACAGCTGGATTATTAGAACACAGCTTTGGGTACAAAAAAAATGCACTACATAATTTGCAAAGGTAGCACTTCACAAAAGGTCTCCACCATGGCTCAACAGATCTATGATCTCGCTTATGTGCTACCAAACACTGTGGTAAACAAACACTGATGGGGAGAAGAAAGATGTGCCGGGTGTGTTGTGGGGACGTCACATGATGCTCACTTCACGGTTCAAAGTAGAACTGATGGAAGAGTCCTTCGAAGAGCGGCACGTCAATGACTGGTGTAGGCCAGGTCCCTTCTGTGATATGCTCATTCAGATGACAGTTCCCATTGTGCTGGGGGGTCCCTTCATGTCTGTCTTATAAACTTCTATAACTCGTACCTTCAGGATCTGTTATGTGCTCCGTTTCCTAACAATCACAAGAAGAGAACAAAAGCATTGTATACAATCTATGACTGCAGAATGGCATGAAAATAATCCCCATAGTGAATGATTTACCATCACTGATGGCAACAGATGTGTGGCTTTTATACAGTATAAGTAAATTGCCTCTGTAATTCATCACATTTTATTTTCTGTAAAAAGCTTTAACTCTCACTCAACAAAGTGACAGCGGTCAGCAAAACATGGGAAGTGGGCACAGAACGGACGCTCTAGATTAGAAAACAGAAGGCCACACCCACATTCTATTGTTATCTGCATATATCTAATTAGAAAAATTCAGAAACCAGTTTATGACCAGAGATGGTCAGTGAGTTGCAAGTAATTCTAAATTGATGCAATTTTTATGCAGGGTCAAAATGGATTTTGACATTTTATCACAAGGTCTTCACGGCTATACACTACTTTCTGGGGAGAGAAGCCACCGTCCCTTTTGTCACCACACACTAGTCCTCTTTAATTCCCTCTCATCTTTACTTACTTAGATTTACTAAGAACACAGATTGAATAGGTCTGTATCTGTCAGACGCCATATTTTAACCTCCCTGACATTCAATTTCCCCAGGATTTCTGTGCAAAAAGTGATACAATTAATTTTCATAACCTGTTTTTTCCCCCGTAACTTGCCAAAATGTGTCAAGCAAGGGTCTAGTATACAGTGTATGAGAGTAATGACGTGTATGCACGTCAATACTGTTCACGGCATGTTTTGTATTGACGTGTACATCCGTCAATACCGCTAGGGAGGTTACGACATAGTATGGAAACGTCTTTTGTGCATATAGAACTAAACCACAACAATGTAAAGGATTAAATTACCCAAATGTCCCCCTGTACTGTATATGTACTAGTTCCATTAGATGTGAAGAAATGCTGTGCTTGTGGCCTAAAGACCAGGACCCATGCTATGCATCTGAGTGAACCTAACTTGCCTAATCTCCATGCTCCATCCAGTGACTGACAATGCATTACCTGGTACTCATACGGTGCTGTGTGATCTGGTTTTCTTGTATTCCTGTATTGTCATATTGCTGTATGTCACCCCTAAATATTGTCTGTAACCTAAATTAATGTTCAGCGCTGCGTAATATGTTGGCGCTTTATAAATACAATAAATAAATAAGAGAGCAGCAACTACAGGGTGCCGACACTGGAAATCTGCCAGCAATTATACAGGTGAAACGTGAAAAATTAGAATATAGTCAAAAGTCCATTCATTTCAGTAATTCTACTTAAAGCGGAATAAAACCCATATGCTCTAAAAAATTATTTACAGCATATTATATACAACCAGCATTTTTTTTTTACTAGACCAGCATTCAAAGGGTTACACACAGGGCTGGAAAGTTCAGTGCAGAGAAATGTGGACACATCCGAAGTGTAGATTATGTTATCTTGTGTTTACTTAATTGTATCAAGTGAGGAATGTGACATTCTCTGACTGTGGAGAAGCTGCTGGACACAGACTCAAAGCATTTCTGCCTTCAATACACAATGAATAAAACCAGTTATTAATAAAATGCAAAGTCAGCTCACAAAGCAAAAAACTGTACTTTTGGGAACGTGTAATTTCTAAATGAATAATAATACTTATGCACAAATGCAAATATGATAACCGTACGACATATAAGAAGTAGGAAAACACGTTTTATTGAATAATAGGTCAGGGTTTTATACCGCTTTAAAGAAACTATCAAACCAGGGACCATATGCAATTCATTTTTCTCTTGAGTTTTCTCCTAGGAGATATTTTTTCATCTTCGATTTAAAATTACTTTTTAGCACTTTGCAATGAAAAAAGTACCAAAAACTAGGTGAAAAAGTACTGTCAAAATTATTTTGAGCATTTGCTTGCTGGTGGTTAAAATAAAAAAGCATTTTATTTAAGTTGTGACACTTTTACCTAGGAGAAAACTCAGGTGAAAAAGTGAATTGCATATGGGCCCAAGTGTTATAAAATTACAATCTACAAATAATGTCTAAGTAGCTGTGTAAATATTTTGCTACTTTTCATGTTAAATATCAGAGGCAAAAGCTGTAATTCATTGTGTGTAGATTTTAGTTCGATTGTAATGTCTCTTTAGCAAAGGTGAATTTCTGCAGTCTGACATGCTAAGAACCGTGTAATATTGAAACAGTTGTATGAAATGCCTATCAGGTTTCAAACACTATTACAAACGTTTATGTTGCACATAAGTTTCAGGTCATCTGCTTTCTGCAGAGCTCTCGGAAACAGGCAGCTGCAGTGAGAGCTTTCTCTCTCTCTCACACACACACAGGTTTAACAGATGTAGTGTGAGGGAATCCCCCCTCCCTTCATGATTTAGTCCGTCAGATTTTGGCGTCAGTGAAGCGTGAAAGAAATTTGATAACCATAAACAAAGAGATAAGCATTAAAATGTATACACCTGTACTTAACAGCACTTCCCAATCTATTCCCATCTCAACTGAAAAAAAAAACATGATAATCGATACTGTTCCTTTAAAAGGTGAAACGAATATATAAAAAAAGACTCATTACATGCAAAGTGAGATATTTCAAGCCTGCATCTGTTATAATTTTGATTTTATTATCACTTACCATTTATGAGAACCACAAAATCAAAATCTCAGACTATTAGAATATAGTGAAAATGTTCAATATTTTAGGCTTAAAGTGTCAGACTCTAATCAGCCAATGAATCCAAAACACCTGCAGAGAGTCCCTACTTCATATATCAGTTTCACCTTTTAAGTTGAATTACTCAAATAAATGGACTTTTGCACGATATTCAAATTTTTCTTTGTACAAACTGTACATAACGTACATGAGAATATCTGAAGATGTTCTGTACAGTACAGGAATTTGGATTACACAGAAATGTTATGATAACTGAAGGAAATGTGGACAATGATGAAAGTGGAATGCAGCTGATGTTGCAAGTGAATATTACCTTCGTGGAGTTGGAGACCTAGAGAGCCTCTTTGAACTCTTGGAATTTTTGGGTGATCTGGAGACAGTTCTACTCCGTCGTTTGCGCCTTTCCCTACGAAAAAGGTAAATAATCTTAAAAATGATAAAACTCTGGCTATTAGAACCAATTTAAAAGCATAAATGTAAAACTACAAGCAGGGGTAGTGCTGAGAGTACAGCACTGCCCTAGCCCATCTTATCTGTAAAATAGTCATTTTTGTGTAATGCAGTGGGTGTACTGCCATCTCCCTTAACACATTCCCTTAATTTGGAGCTTTGACTGCACCTCTGCTTCAGCACACTAAGGCCTCCTTCACACTGGGAATCGCAAAACGCTAGCAAAATCACTAGTGTTTTGTAAATAGATTTCTCACTGTACAGGAAAGCGATTTTGCTTTTTGCTTCTATAACACTGTAACTCAATCGCTGCAAAATTGTTAAAAAAAAATCCTGCATGCAGCGCTTTTGTGATTTCAGTAAATTGCTGGCATTCGCTATGTGTGAACACTGCCATACACATGACACTGCAGAAGCGTTTTTCAAAACGCTAGCGATCGCCAGCAATTGAAGAAGCCGCTGAAATCGCTAGTAAAATGCTCCAGTGTGAATGAGGCCTTACTAGGCAGCAAACATGGGATGCTCTGACTGGAAACAGAGCCATAGTCAAGAGCTCAAGTGTGAGACAGATACTGGGAAAGGCCGGCCCAGAAGGACAGCGAGGAAGCCCATGGCCCAAATGGGGCTGGAGGATGCCCCTGGTAAGTATAAATGCTTCTATTTATAACATCTCAAGTACACTTTAAAGGGATACTGTAGGGGGGTCAGGGGAAAATGAGTTGAACTTACCCGGGGCTTCTAACGGTCCCCCGCAGACATCCTGTGTTGGCGCAGCCACTCACCGATGCTCCGGCCCTGCCTCCGGTTCACTTCTGGAATTTCAGACTTTAAAGTCTGAAAACCACTGCGCCTGCATTGCCGTGTCCTCGATCCCGCTGATGTCACCAAGAGCGCACAGCGCAGGCCCAGTATGGTCTGTGTCTGCGCAGTACACTCCTGGTGACATCAGCGGGAGTGAGGACATAGCAACGCAGGCGCAGTGGTTTTCTGACTTTAAAGTCAGAAATTCCAGAAGTGAACTGGAGGCGGGGCCGGAGCATCGGTGAGTGGCTGCGCCAACACAGGATGTCTGCGGGGGACCATTAGAAGCCCCGGGTAAGTTCAACTCATTTTCCTCCGACCCCCCTACAGTATCCCTTTAAGCAATAGCCGAGTGCATTGTTCCCCTCGTTCCCCTGTCCCCTCCAGAAGCAGCTCCATCATACGCTGCATCATTTCCCTCCTCATGGCACCGCCTAAAGTTAGCAAAGACTGAGATACCATCATTGTATTGCATAGCTGACAATGATCCCAATCAAAGCTAATTCCTTCAATTTATCCAACACTGAAGGCTCAAACACACTATGGCCTGGTGCACACCAAGCGTTTTTGGTAGTTTTCAAAAACGCTGCCGCTTGTGAAAACGCTTAGCAAATGTATCTCAATATGGTGGTGCACACCACCGTTTTGAGGTTTTTAGCAAACTGCAAACGAGGCTCCTGCAGCATTTTTGCGGTTTGCAGATGCGTTTCTGCCTCAATGTAAAGTATAGGAAAAGCTCAAACCGTTCTAAAAAGCGCTAGTTCAGAGCGGTTTTCCAGGCGTTTTTCTTATAGAAGCTGTTCAGTAACAGCTTTACTGTAATAATATATGAAATCTGCTACACAAAAACGCTCCAAAAAACGCTAGGCATGTTTAGAAAACCTCTCAAAACATGCCTAGAATCGCTCTGAAAATCTGCTTCAAAAACCCTCTAGGCGCGTTTTGCAGATCTGCTAGAGGTTTTTGGTGTGCAATGGGCCTATAATCGCTTTTCTGAGCACTCTTTGGCCTCCAGAGCTTTCTGAGAGATTTTTAAAAACGCTCCTATTGACTAACATTAAAATCACGATTGCGGTAAAATCACGTGATTTGACTGTGATTTTATGGGAGCGCTTTTAGTGTGTTAGCCCTGACTTGCTGGCAACAGGCACAAATAAAGCTATATTCCGTGTTAACAGGTAAACATAGAAATTTCCTTTTAAACAATCCCAATTGCCTGGATTCCCTGCTGTTTCTCTGCCTCTAATACTTTTAACTATAGATCTTGAACAAGCATGCAACTGATCGGTAGGAATGATCAAATATATGCAAATTCTTCCAAGTTGATGCAAATGTAACACAGCTTGAAAATGGACCAATAAATTTAAACCTGGGTTAAATTGATTGGTCTATTTTCAAACTGCATACATTTGCATAAAAAAATGCATAATTTCGGAAGAGTTTGCATCTTACTGATCATCCCTACTGATCAGGTGTTTCTAAAATCATTAAAATCAGACAAGATTAGCTGCATGTTGGTTCTGGTGTGATTCAGACACTACTGCAGCCAAATAGATCAGCAGTGCTGCAAGGCAATTGGTGTTGCTTTGAGGACCACTACAGGCATTCATCTTGTAGCAACTCTTAATTGCCTGAAAAAAAACATGTATACACTATCCTACACTTATGCAGGGGGACCCAAACATCATTTCGGCAAAGCATCCAAATACCTTAACTGATTGGTTGACTGAGCAGTCAGGGGATTGCTGGCCTCCACTTCCTGCCAATCTCAGACCACCTGGTAAGGACCAAGAAGAGGAAGTCCACGACACACACCCTCCCATAAATGTTGCATCTTTAGCCTTGGGTGCTGAGCCTATCCTTAACCTCAGAATTAAGGGGGTGATCAACTGCCACATCACTGGTATTTCAGGTCCAAGGAGGACGGAGAGATCCGGCACACAGACAAGCTGTAGGCAGTCTGACTTGAAAATGACCAAAGGTGCTCCATATTCATCACTAAGGAACACTGCAGAGTTGATAAAGGAAGGGTGGGGGCACAAGAGCAAACCTATTTACAGTAGAGTCTCAGTTATCCTAAACTCAGAACCAGAACTCTCAAGCAACCAGAAAAAAAAACCTCCGGCCTTGAAGGATGCACAATGCTATTTTTTACACTACAATTGTGTTGTGATAAGTTTACCTTCATTTGTCTTCATTTTAAAGGAAACTTAAAGAGACACTGAAGTCTTTTTTTTTTAACTTAATTTCTTATCCAGTCAGCATGACCATTAAATCCTAAGCAGATTCACTGCATCCCCCAGCAAAACGAGTGATTTATGGCTTAGAGAAAAATATTCGGCCCCATTGAAGTTTTCCACATTTTGTCACATTATTGCCACAAACATGAATCAATTTTATTGGAATTCCATGTGAAAGACCAATACAAAGTGGTGTACACGTGAGAAGTGGAACGAAAATCATACATGATTCCAGACATTTTTTAACAAATCAATACCTGAAAAGTGGAGTGTGCGTAATTATTCCGCCCCGAATCAATACTTTGTAGAACCACCTTTTGCTGCAATTACAGCTGCCAGTTTTTTAGTCTTTACCGGCTTTGGACATCTAGAGACTGAAATCCTTGCCCATTCTTCTTTGCAAAACAGCTCCAGCTCAGTCAGATTAGATGGACAGCGTTTGTGAACAGCAGTTTTCAGATCTTGCCACAGATTCTCGATTGGATTTAGATCTGGACTTTGCCTGGGCCATTCTAACACATGGATAGGTTTTGTTTTAAACCATTCAATTGTTGCCCTGGCTTTACGTTTATGGTCGTCGTCCTGCTGGAAGGTGAACCTCCGCCCCAGTCTCAAGTCTTTTGCAGACTCCAAGAGGTTTTCTTCCAAGATTGCCCTGTATTTGGCTCCATCCATCTTCCCATCAACTCTGACCAGCTTCCCTGTTGAAGAGAAGCACCCCCAGAGCATGATGCTGCCACCACCATATTTGACAGTGGGGATGGTGTGTTCTGAGTAATGTGCAGTGTTAGTTTTCTGCCACACATAGCATTTTGCATTTTGGCCAAAAAGTTCAATTTTAGTCTCATCTGACCAGAGCACCTTCTTCCACATGTTTGCTGTGTCCCCCACACGGCTTGTGGCAAACTGCAAACGGGACTTCTTATGCTTTTTTGTAAACATGGCTTTCTTCTTGCCACTCTTCCATAATCAGAATCAATTTATTTCACCAAGTAAGTTTGCACTTACAAGGAATTTTCTTGGCAGTTGCTTAACAAACGCAAACACAAACAAAAACAATACAAGGACAGACAATATGTATATTACAAGTCAAGTATGTGAGTATAGTGGCAGTAAGCAAGGTGAGAATTGTTCATTTTCAGTTCTGTGCTGATTACTTTCAAGTCCTAGCAGCTCTAGCGTGGTTCAGCATTAAGTATGGCTACCACCTGAGGAAAAAAGCTGTTCCTGTGTCTAGAGGTTTTCGTTGCGATTGACCGGAATCTGACTCCTGAAGGCATGCGCTGGAAGATGGAGTGAGCAGGGTGAGAGGGGTCAGAGGCAATTTTGGTTGCTCTCTTTCTGCACCTGCTAGTGTAAAGATCCTGCAGGGAAGGTAAGCTACAGCCAATTATCCTTTCCGCTGTTCGGATGATGCGCTGCAGACTCCCCTTTTCTAATGCTGAGCAGGAGCCGAACCATACAGTCATAGATGATGTCATGGTGGATTCGATGATTGCAGTGTAGAACTGCACCATTAGATTTTTAGGTAGGCCAAACTTTCTCAGCTGCTGTAGATGGTACATCCTCTGCTGCGCTTTCTTGACGATAGTGGCCGTGTTGTTATCCCATTTTAGGTTGTTTGAGATTGTGGACCCAAGAAACTTGAATGACTCTACCTGGGTTATTGTGGATCCATTTATGATTAAAGGGAGGTGCTAGTGGGGGAGATCTCCTAAAGTCTATTATCATATCCATGGTTTTGAGAGCATTTAGTTCCAAGTTGTTGCTGCTGTACCAGGAGGAAAGCTGTCCCACTACATGCCTGTATGCAGACTCATCCCCATTTTGTATAAGACCAACTACTGTTGTGTCATCTGCAAACTTCAGAACCTTAACAGATGGATCTGTGGAGATGCAGTCATTGGTGTAAAGTGAGTAGAGCAGTGGGGAAAGCACACAGCCCTGGGGTGCACCAGTACTGACTGTTAGAGAGCTCGATGTGTGTTTCCCAAGTCTGACCTGCTGTCTGTCGGTTAAGAAATTGGTTATCCATTTTCAGATGGATTCAGGTATGTGTAGCTGGGAGAGTTTGCTGTGTAGCAGTGATGGAATTATGGTATTAAATGCAGAGCTGTAATCTATGAATAAAATCCTTGTGTAGGTTCCTGGGGTGTCTAGATGCTGTACTATATAATGCATACACATGTTAACGGCGTCCTCTGTGGATCTATTAGGCCTGTCGGCAAATTGCAGAGAGTCCAGCAGGGGATCTGTGATGGATTTCAGGTAAGCCATTATGAGTTTTTCGAATGCTTTCATAACCAATGATGTCAGGGCAACAGGCCTGTAATAGTTTAAGCATGTAGGTTTTGATTTTTTGGGAATTGGTACAATGGTTGAGGTTTTAAAACAGACAGGGACAATTGAGAGTTCAAGAGACGATTTCAATATGTCTGTAAATAAAGGCGCTAATTGATCGGCACAGTTTCAGACATTTCGCAGTCACAGAGTCTGGTCCAGGCGCCTTATTTCCTTTCTGTCTTTTGAAGAGTCTGTATACATCTGATTGGCATATTGGTAGAGCATGCACTTCATGGGACAGGTTAGCAGATTGTGTCTGGCCTCCTGTGTTGTGTAGATACTGAGGCACCGCAGGGGGTGGAGACATTGGCTGGCTGGAGGAGTGCTCAGTTTGCAAATTATGTAAATTGACTTGGTGTGTTTGGCTTTTGTTGGTAGTGTCAAACCTGCAATAAAATGTATTCAACTCATTTGCAAGCTGCAGGTTGTGTAGTGAGTGTGGAGATTTCTTTCTGTATTTGGTAATTTCATGTAGAGATTTCCATATTGTGGACGAGTCGGCCATGGAACATTTTTCCTCAAGTTTTTTTTTTAGAATAATCTTTTTTTGCGTCGTAATGGCTCTCTGCATTTTGTATTTTGCAGCTTTGTAGAGGACTTTATCGCCTGTACGATATGCCCTTTCTTTGTCGAGGCGCAGCTTCCTAAGATGTGATGTAAACCAGGGTTTATCGTTGTACCTGATGCACTTTTTAGTGGGGATACAGGACTCTTCGCAAAAGGTAATATATGATGTCACAGCGTCAGTGTATTCATTTAGGTCACTGGAGGATTCTTTAAATATATTCCAGTCAGTCAAATCAAAGCAGCTCTGTAGTTTTTCTACAGCTTCACTCGTCCATTTCTTAACTGTGGTCACTACTGGTTTGGCAGTTTTTAGTCTTTTGATGTATGTTGGGATAAGCTGTACAACAACATGATCAGAGTTCCCCAAAGCTGCCCTGCTGACAAAGTGAGGAGTCCTTAGTCGTAGTGTAACGGTGAACAAGTGTCTTACCATCTCTAGTTGCGTTTGTGACGTGTTGCCTGTATTTGGGGAGTTCTTTGGAAATGTTAGCACTATTGAAATCCCCTAGTATGATAAAAAAAAAAAAAAAAAAAAAAAAAAAAAAAAAAAAAGAATCGGGGTACTCCCGTTCCATTTCAGTGATTTGATCTGCGAGATCTTGGAGTACAGGCTGCATACATGTTTGTGGAGGGATGTACACAGCAACCAAAATAAATGAAGAAATCTCACGGGGTGAATAGTAGGGTTTGCAGTTTATGAAGAGTGTCTCCAGCCCAACTGAGCATGTCCTCTTAATAACTAACATCCGTGCACCACCTATCATTAATATAGAAACAGAGTCCTCCACCTTTGGTTTTGCCAGAAATAAGTGGGTCCCAGTCAGATCTGTAGAGTGCAAATCCATTAATCTGCAGAGCGTTGTCTGGAATAAGCTCAGATAGCCAAAGAGCAGCAGAGAGATGAAAGTCCTTTGTTCTGATCAGTAGTTGAAGCTCATCTAGTTTGTTGCATATGGACCTGACATTAGAGAGTATGATTCCAGGTAGTGGAGAGCGCAGTCCTCTGCGTCGAAAGAGTCTGGATCCTGGAGCGCTTGCCTCTTCTTCTAAGCTTCACTGCCTGATTCAGCACAGTAGCTCCACTGGTTAGAATCCCCAGAAGATCAAGAGTAGATGAAATATCCAGGGGTAGATTACATTTAGCGAAGTTCCGAATGCTCAGTAGCTGTTCACTGGTGAAGGTTATTCGGGTTGGGTTGCACAAGACAATGTTGAAAAACAAAAATACATAAAACAAACATAAAAAGACAGTGAAAGCTGCCGAGGCTGCCATCTCCAGGCGCCTCCTGATGTAAGGCCAACTTTGTACAGTGCATGACTAATAGTTGTCCTATGGACAGAGTCTCCCACCTGAGCTGTAGATCTCTGCAGCTCATCCAGAGTCACCATGGGCCTCTTGACTGCATTTCTGATCAACACTCTCCTCGTTCGGCCTGTGAGTTTAGGTGGACGGCCTTGTCTTGGTAGGTTTACAGTTGTGCCATACTCCTTCCATTTCTGAGTGATCGCTTGAACAGTGCTCCGTGGGATGTTCAAGGCTTTGGAAATCTTTTTGTAACCTAAGCCTGCTTTAAATTTCTCAATAACTTTATCCCTGACCAGTCTGGTGTGTTCTTTGGACTTCATGGTGTTGTTGCTCCCAATATTCTCTTAGACAACCTCTTAGGCCGTCACAGAGCAGCTGTATTTGTACTGACATTAGATTACACACAGGTGCACTCTATTTAGTCATTAGTACTCATCAGGCAATGTCTATGGGCAACTGACTGCACTCAGACCAAAGGGGGCTGAATAATTACGCCCACCCCACTTAGCAGTTATTGATTTGTAAAAAATGTTTGGAATCATGTATGATTTTCATTCCACTTCTCACGTGTACACCACTTTGTATTGGTCTTTCAGGTGGAATTCCAATAAAATTGATTCATGTTTGTGGCAGTAATGTGACAAAATCAAGGGGGCCGAATACTTTTGCAAACCACTGTAGACCTGCAAAGTTCCACAACTTTGCAGGTCGCAGATTGTACTGCCCTGGGGAGGCAGAGCTTTGCGCTGTAGCTCTGTCTCCTATCCAGTCAATCTCAGCGGATCTCCGCCTCTCCCCACCCCTCTCAGTGAAAGAAGACAGAGGGACGGGGAGAGGCGGAGATTGACTGGAGAGGAGGCAGAGCTATGGCACACAGCTCTGCCTCTTATGGGAAGGAGAAGGATACGAGCTGGTGGGGATTTGGCGAATCTGCTTAGGATTCAATGCTGATGCTGACTGGATAATAAATTAAGGCAAAAAAAGAGACTTCAGTGTCTCTTTAAAGTTGCCAGTTCCTTACCTGGGGCTTCTTCCAACCCCCTGAAAGTCTCCCTTGCCGTCATTCCTCGCTGTTCCATTCCTATGCTTTCCCCCTCCGAACGCTATGCGCGACCCCATTTCTTCTCTATCATGCTCCCACGGTCAGGAGCACTCTGCGCTTGCACAGTAAAAATTGCTACTGTGCAGAACAGGAGCGTGGTCAAGGAGGAGTGCAGCCTGGGCTGCGCATGCCCAGAAACCGGTGACTGGCTGAGTCAACCAGCTTACGGAGGGGGACAGCAGAGGAATGGAGCGGCTCAGAATGATGGCAAGGGACCAGGAGGACTTCAGAGGGCTGGGAGAAGCCCCAGGTAAGTAACATGCCATATTAAATTTCAATTACTATTAATTACTGTACTTCAAAAGCAATAACGTTTATGGTTCGGGTATGGTGTAAGGTATAGTACAGCCTATTTTTAACAGTGACTCAAGCAACCTGAAATACATTATCCGTCATATGCCAATCCCCATAGATGTCGAATAGCTGAGATTCTACTGTACTTTATTGAATTGAACCCATAAGATGCAATAAATCGCACTCCGCCATCCAAGCAGGGAGTGAGGAAAGAGCTCTTCCCAGTCTGCGCTTCCACAAAGACCTGAATAACAGAGGATTACTGTTTTCCTGCCAATGCAAAACAAAAACAAAAAACAGCCAAGTAGAGTAATGAACCTCAAAGTTTTGGCACATCTATAGTCTTATTCAGAACCTTGGACTCCATTACTCTGTAAATACGAGGAGGATTGCTAGTTATTGCCACTGCTATAGGAATCATTAGTATTGCTTATATGTAAAGTCTTCAGGACTAGGTGAATGCCGCTATTCACCAACCTCCAAACTGCAAGTATATTATAAATCTGCAGCATGCAATTGGCCATCTGCAGCATTGCATTCTAACCACATTGGCTCCACATTGGACTATAAGCTCTCTAGGCTTCTGTGGTTGATTCATAAAGCACACCTGAATGTCAACAGCCATACCTGCTAACACTGCGGGATCTTCGGACAGAGGAGTGCCCCTTTGAAGGGCTCCGAGAGCGTTTCTCTTTCCTCTTTTTATCATTTTTCTCTTTGAGCCTGTCCTTTTCCCTGGCTTTACTTCTCTCTTTGTCCCTCTTCTTGTCCCTGTAACATAAAAAAAAAAGTACAGTTCAAAGCTTTAACCCAGCAGCACCATCAAGTGTATGAAAGTATGAATTACACAATGTAAAAGGATGCAGGCATTTAATAATAAAAAAAATGTATTGGCCTTGAATAATGTATGCCTTTTTTTTGCTATGGAGAAAGCCAAAAAAGACAGAAAAACCCTACAATGGCCAGATAAACAAAAACAAAAACCCCACACACAGCTTGGCTAATGCTGACTACTTCAGCTCTTGCATCCATTTCTCCCAGCTCCTGCCATTGTTTACAACCTCAACTCTGGTCTGGTTATCAAACAAATTACCTCATGTGAGGTAATTTACCTCACGAGGTAATGACATTTAGCAATTCTGGTAGGTTTTAGTCATGTTTTACCTCATGAGGTAATTTACCAAAAATAGCTATTCTCATGGAAATTAGGGTGTATGTTAGCACAGTTTACCAATCAGTTTAAGACCTGCCTGTACCTGGAGGTAAAGTCAATTTGTATGCATTTTGCAGTTTTTAGTGGAGTTCCTATTCAGGCCATGTAATAGAAAAGAATAGTAGAAATAAAACTCCAAATATTTACTGGATTATTTTTTCTTACAAGGGATGCCTATAAGTATACTTTTCATAGGTTGCTACATAATCAAATACACCTCCCCCCTACCAGAATTGAGGCCAAAGTGTGGTGGGAAAGGCTCTACCTTCCTCTTTCATGTTAAAAAAATCACTGACACCACTCCATCATGGTTACACTTTATAGAGGTCTCATTTCTCACCCAATTCAATGGAAGCAAGACGTTTTGAATCAGGATACCATTTATTGGCTAACTTAGAAGAGAGGCAGTAAGCTTTCGACTAAGCCTTCGACAAATGGATTCCTGTATACTGTCGAAAACTTATAATACAGCTTTACACTTGACTGATTCTCCAACTCAATGGAAAAACAGTTCAGGTGTTTAGTACTTAGGACAACCTAAAGCAGGGGTCAGGAACCTTTTTGGCTGAGAAAACGCCACATATTTTAAAATGTAATTCCGTGAGAGCCATATAATCTGTTACAAACTGGGACAGTAGGGCTCACGTCCCTGTTGCAATCAGGAATCGCACTTTCCACACACATGTAACAGGCCTATATTTCTCCAGGCCTGGAAGCCGGTGCCGAACTCCAGCAGGTACACCACTCCTGCAAACACTTGTACTCTGGACACAATAAGGAGACAGCACACAGGTAGCTTCTTCAAGTAATCTGTATTATGATTATACAGTTACAGAGCAGGCAGAGGACATGACCTGTTTCGGGCGTAGCACCTGAGGAAGGGCTACGCCCGAAACATGTCGTGTCCTCTGCCTGCTCTGTAACTGTATAATCATAATACAGATTACTTGAAGAAGCTACCTGTGTGCTGTCTCATTGTGTCCAGAGCTCACGTCCCTGTTGCCATGCTGATGTGTATACAGTTGATCTGCCGGGCAGCGGAAGTGCCTACTTTGAAAATTTTACTTGCGCTGCCACACTAAGCTGCGCTGCTTGAGCAGTGTAGCTTAGTGAATAAACCCCTACTGTTTTGTATGTGAGCCAGATGTAGCCATCAAAAGAGCCACATCTGGCTCCCGAGCCATAGGTTCCCTGCCCCTGACCTAAAGCATACATATCAAACTCTGGCCTGCAGGCCAAATCTGGCCCACAGAAACATCACATTTCCCCACTTTGCATTATGCTTGGCCCAATCTAGACCACCATGGAAGTTATATTGGGAGTGAAGCCTTTCATTACCAGGGAAGTCATATGCGGGAGGAAGGAGGAAGGCACTAGACACCTGTATAGGAAAAAGAAAGGAGAGGGGGTTGTCACTAGACAAGAACTATTTTGGGGTGTGAGAGGGGACCCCTAGACACCAGGGAACTATTTAAGGATGGGAGGGGGACTTTAGACACCAGGGAACTGTATAGGAGGGGAGCGCACAAGACACCAGGGAACTGTATAGGAGGGGAGGGCACTGGACACCAGGTAACTGTATAGGAGGGGAGGGCACTAGACACCAGGTAACTGTATAGGAGAGGAGCGCACTAGACACCAGGGAACTGTATAGGAGGGGAGCGCACAAGACACCAGGGAACCAGTTTAGGGGAGGGATGGGGCTACTAGACACCAGGGAACAGTAAAGGGGAGGCAGGGGCTATCTAGACACCAGGGAACTGTATAGGGGAGGAGCATTAGACACCAGTGGACTGCATGGGGAGGTAAAAGGCATTAGACACCAGGGATGTGTATATTGGAGGGGGCCCATTAGACACCAGAGAACATTATAAGGGAGGGAGGAGGTAACTAGACATTGAGGTTGGCCTGCAACTTTGTATTTGAGTTGTGATAACCAGGACCTAAAGCAAGTTTAGTTTAAAAGCCAAAAGCGGCTTCACATTAAAACCTCTATTTTAGAGTAACATGTTTTTCTTTTTTACTTCAAGAGAACCCGAGGTGGGTTTGAAGAATGTTATCTGCATACAGAGGCTGGATCTGCCTATACAGCCCAGCCTCTGTTGCTATCCCAAACCCCCCTAAGGTCCCCCTGCACTCTGCAATCCCTCATAAATCACAGCCACGCTGCTGACAAACAGCTCGTCAGAGCTGGCTGTGTTTATCTCTATAGTGTCAGTCTGCTGCTCTCCCCGCCTCCTGCAGAACTCCGGTCCCCGCCTGCATCCCTTCCCTCCCTGCTGATTGGAGGGAAGGGACGGGGGCAGGGCCCGGAGCTATGCAGGAGGCGGGGGAGCAGCTGAGACTGACACTACAGATGTAAACACAGCCTCACAGCACGGCTGTGATTTATGAGGGATTGCAGAGTGCAGGGGGACCTTAGTGGGGTTTGGGATAGCAACAGAGGCTGGGCTGTATAGGCAGATCCAGCCTCTGTATGCAGATAACATTCTTTAAACACACCTCGGGTTCTCTTTCAGGACTGAAGGCACAGTAGAAACTGCTCCATTTCAAATACAGTTAAGGATAATGCCGTACATTGTGGACCTCTAAGACCACATATCTACAGTCAGAGAAAAAATTTCTTAACACTTTCCATTGGCTTTTGACAAAAGAGGGGTTGGTTCTTTACACTAAATTCCTTCTGTATGGATTAAAAAAAATGAACTCTAAAGAAAATTAGTGTTGCTACCTCATGTCTGTAGAGAGAAAGGGAAAGATATTGGACTATTCCTACCATGCCTGTGGACAAGCTAGATATTCAAATGCAAGCAACAGAAAACCAAAACGAGGGTTCTGTAAAACTACAGTGGAGGCACACTTCTGAAACGTCATCCAACACTTGCAATGTGCTTTACTACATAGCTCTACAGACAAATACTGTATATGTGATGTGTTCTGGTAAACTCACCCCAACTATTGTTCTGGAACACTTGGCAGTGTTTGGCTTATTGCCTGGAACTTTCATTTTTATTATCTGAAGCACCAGGCTTTCTTTCACAGCTTGCAAAAAGTATGTTTCTTAGTTAATCAGTCCCTTAAAGAGAACCCAAGGGAGGGAATAAAAAAACCCCACAAAAAAACATACGGTACTTCCGGAACCAGAGTACAATGATCCGTTCCTCGCCACCCCATGATGCTCCGTTCGTCTGCTGGGTTGCAAAGGGTATTTTTTTTCCCCCAAGGATGGCCAGAATCTGCAGGATCTCAGAGTTCCCTGGTTCTGATCAGAAAGCTGGGGAAGGGGCAGGAAACGGCAGAGAGGGGTCAGGGACAGACGCGGAAGGGGTGTTCCTAACGTCAGAGTGGGATTTCAGCAGGAGTTACTTTCCTGCAAAGGACACCCCTCGCCCTATTAGGATGCTGACAAGCTGCTTGTTGGTGAATTCAGGGGAGCACAGAAGAGGGGAGGTGGAAAAGAGCAGTGCAGAGGACACAAAGGCATGTCACAGAGTAAGGAGCATGCCTCTGTGCCCATTTGTAATGTAACAGCCTACTCAGGTACACTCTAAAACACTGTCTTATTGTCCCAGAGCCACCACATTATAATGTAGCAAAGATTTCAGTTACCTAGAACGTGACCGACTTTTGGATCTGCGTCGATCTTTTGATCTGGAGCGTTTCTTGACAGGACTCCTTGATTTCCGGCTATCTTTGTGCCTAGACCAAGAGCGGTTACGTGAACGACTTCTGCAATAGGAAGGAATAAGATGTTAAACAATTCAGCTCGTTAGCTTTGTTGTACACCTCCACTAGCACCAGCATGGGCAATCTCAATCTGAAAAACTGTAATGCTAGGTACACACCATACAATGTTCTGGCAGATTTACCTGCCAGATTGATTATTTCCAACAGGTCCGATCTTAACCCATTCGCGTTCCGTCGTTTTCACTTGAGAAATGTTCACCTTCCATTCATTAGCCTATAACTTTATCACTACTTATCACAATGAACTGATCTATATCTTGTTTTTTCCGCCACCAATTAGGCTTTCTTTGGGGGGTACATTTTGCTAAGAGCCACTTTACTGTAAATGCATTTTAACAGAAAGAATAAGAAAAAAATGGAAAAAATTCATTATTTCTCAGTTTTCAGCCATTATAGTTTTAAAATAATACATGCCTCCACAATTAAAACTCACGTATTGTATTTGCCCATATGTCCCGGTTATTAAAATTATGTCCCTATCACGATGTAAGGCGACAATATTTTATTTGGAAATAATGGAGCATTTTTTCCGTTTTGCATCTATCACTATTTACAAGTTTAAAATAAAAAAAAAAAATATAGAAATATTTCATCTTTACATTGATATTTAAAAAGTTTAGACCCTTAGGTAAATATTTACATTTTTTTTTATTGTAATGTTTTTTTGTTTTTTTATATTAAACATTTTATTTGGGTAGTTTTGGGAGGGTGGGATGTAAACAATAGATTTATAATGTAAATGTGTGTTTGAGTTATTTTTTTTACTTTTAGTTGTAGTTTTACTTTTTGGCCACAAGATGGCGGCCATGAGTTTGTTTACATGACGTCACTCTAAGCGTAACATACGCTTAGAGAAACGCATGGAGGACGCTACAGCCAGAAAAAGTGCAGCTTCCGAGAGAAGATGTCACTTTTTCAGCGGGGTAGAGGAATCAGTGATAGTGCACCATAGCCCGATTCACTGATTGCCTGGCTAACGAGCCGCGGCCGGGAACTAAAATAGGTTAATTTCAATCGATTTTTCTATCATCGTTTTTCATAGAACTGAACAAAAAAACTATTAAAAAAAAGATCGGAAATTCAGATCGGACATGTTGGAAATAATCGATCTGGCAGGTAAACCTGCCAGAAAATAGTTTGGTGTGTACCTAGCATAAGATAATGATGGAGAGCCTGTGTGATTGTGTGCTCAGAGGAGTCAAGATACAGGTAAGTCACTGGTTAACAAACGAGATAAGGACAGTAGGTCCTGCCTTAGCCTGAATCTGTCCATAAGTCGAAACACTGCCATCTCTGTCCCATGTACCTCCTCTATGCCCCCCCCTGGGCCACCTCTGCCCCCCCCCACTCTGTCACCTCTGTCCCCATGTGTGCCATTATCTGCCTCTGTGCACCTCTGTACCACCTCTGCCCCCCTTTATGCCTTCTGTCCTAGTGATAATAGTAATGTGCTAATTACCGTATATACTCGCAAGCAAGCCGAATTTTTGACCCCCAAAAAGGGGGTCAAAAGTTGGGGGGTCGGCTTGCTTCCGAGTCATGTAATAAAGCCCCCGCTGCCCACTCCCCCCGCGGCCGCCGCTGCTATTACCTTAGCTCGGCGCCACTTCTATTCCCTTGTCCTGCTCGTATACGGTAATCCATTCCACAGCAGCGCCCCATGGCGGCTGCTGTGTGATGACGGAGGAAACAATAGAGAGCGGTTCCCATAGTAACGGCGATACATCGCCGTTACAGGAAGCCGCTCTCTATGGTTTCCTCCGTCATCACACAGCAGCCGCCATGGGGCGCGCTGCTGTGGAATGGATTACCGTATACGAGGCGAGCAGGACAAGGGAATAGAAGCAGCGCCGAGCTGAGGTAATAGCGGCAGCCGCAGGGGGGAGGGGCACTACATTAGCTATGCTGGGGCCCTATATTAGCTATACTGGGGCACTACCTACCCATACTGGGCACTATACTAGCTATACTGGGGCACTACCTACCCATACTTGGCACTATACTAGCTATACTGGGCACTATACTAACTATACTGGGCACTATACTAGCTATACTGGGGCACTACCTACCCATACTGGGCACTATACTAGCTATACTGGGGCACTACCTACCCATACTGGGCACTATACTAGCTATACTGGGCACTATACTAGCTATACTGGGCACTATACTAACTATACTGGGCACTATACTACCTATACTGGGCACTATATTAGCTATACTGGGGCACTACCTACCCATACTGGGCACTATACTAGCTATACTGGGCACTATACTAACTATACTGGGCACTATACTACCGATACTGGGGCACTACCTACCCATACTGGGCACTATACTAGCTATACTGGGCACTTTACTACCCATACTGGGCACTATACTAGCTATACCGGGACACACTGGGGGGATCACATGGACAGCATTTCCTACCCCCGGCTTATATGAGGGTCACTCATTTTTTCCTTGTTTTTCAGGTAAAAGTTGGGGGGTCGGCTTATATGCGGGTCGGCTTGCTTGCGAGTATATACGGGTATGCTAACGTGAAATTTCCCATACCGCACACTCCCCAGCACTGGCAGGGATCGTTTGATGCCAGATACATGTGCTTGAGCAATCGGCTAAAAAAGCACAATAACTCTCCGAGCCTCCAGTGATGTCTGGCAGTCTCCCCATACCTCCCTGTGGGCTCCTAACAGCTTTCTGGTGTCCTCCGTACACGCAAGTCGGCAAGTCACATGACCCGCATTGGGTCAGATGACAAGCCGGCTTTCATGCACTGGGACGGAAAGCCGCCAGGAGCCCACAGGGAGGTACGGGGAGACTGCCAGACATCACTGGAGGCGTGGTAAGTATTTAAAAGGCCTCCAATCCGGCCCCCCCTCCCAAACACTGCAACACTATAGTCCCTGTTATCCCCTCAGGCATGCCGGTTAGTTGAGACTTACGGTTGACTGATTTTCAGATAACGGGTACTCTGCTGCATAACTGTGCAACTACACTTCAATTCACAAAATGCATTAGCGAATTTCACTTTGTTTTTGCTAAATTACGAACACGGCTGTCAAACGATTTTTCCCATGAATTGCGAAAACACATTTGTGCAAACCACAAAAAAGTGGGAGGAAGCAAAAAAAGGAAAAAAAAATACCTTGTCAGATTTAAAGAAAAAAATGTTTTTTAAACTCTGTAAATTGACCATTTGCTGTGGTACCTTAATATATAAAGAGTTCTGCACACACATTTTATACTTGTTAAAGCAAACCTGTGACTTAAAAAAAAAGAGAGGTAGTCACATACTTACCTAGGTAGAAGGAAGCCTCTAACCATGTGCGATACGTATGTGACATGATTGTCTTAATGTATGGGAATGTACATTATTGTTCACATATATATGTTAAATTGTGATTCATGTGTATTATATTCTGCCTGGTTCTGGATGGGTCATTATAGTTCATCACAGCAACTGGAGAAGTTGGTATTGTTCACAAAAACATGTTCTTGAATTGCTGTGCAATAAGTTACATTTCTTACATTCCTTGTCCACACGGCAACATTTTCTTCCTGCCATTGTGCAGCATAAGAAAATGTTCTGATCACGCGCTGAAATGGTAACGTGTTTTCTGTGCTTGCGCGGAAGAATATGTTCTAATCGCGTGCTGAAATAGCAATGTGTGTTCTTTCTGCAATTGCAGAAAAGCTTTACTCACCTGGGGCTTTCTCCAGCCCCTTGCAGCCGACTGTCCCACGCTGACTGCTCCCACCTCAGTCTTCGTGCACGGTGCAGAGGCCGACCCCGAGGTTGTCCTTACTGCGCCTGCTTGAAGCGCCGCTGTCAATCATGGCCACATTGGTCTGCGGCGTACTGCGCAGGCGCATTTGCCTGATAACTCCTTTAAGGCAGGGAAAAACAGTGATTTTGGGACTTTCCAGAAGACCAGCAGACTTCAGTATACAGTTCGTGTATTCCAGGTGTTTTCCCCTTCGAGATCACCGAGGTCCCCCGATTCTCCATGGGTGATGCTACAACTGGTAAAGTATTGTTGATGCATACTTCTAATTACTCTAACTAACTAGGATTCTGCAGGCTTAGATAATATTGTAATAATATTGTAGGACTGAATAAACTATTCATTTGAGTTGAATATACATGTTTTGCAGCAATTTTGTTTAATCCCATCTTTGAGTGGTGAGCGAAGTTAGAGGGTTTAAAAACCCTATTTGCTGGGGCAAAACACCATGTCCTCCTCAAGACCACCGATTCAGCACTGGGATCCTCCGCGCTCCCATACATTCACCGCACTCATTAATGCAGGGTGAGCTCTGGGCGATCAATTTACCAAAATAAAAAGGAACGTTGCCCATGGAAACAGCACTATTCTCTATTCAATATTCTCAAGAATAACTCATTTTATTGGTATCAAAATTAAGGCAATAACAATGACTGATAAAGGATGTATAGTAATTAATTGGTCATCTGAGAGGTATGAATGTTTTAATTGCTCACAATCATGTTTAGATATATTTTGATACCAAAATATACAAGGAGTTATTCTCGAGATAGTATTAGAGTAGTGCTGTTTCCATGGGCAACGTTCCTTTTCCTGTTTGTAAACCCCATACATGAACAAGTGCGGCCACACTGGACAGGACACGGGCTCGTGTCTTAACAGTACCACAGAGCAGCTAGGGCTCAGTGGTGAAAGCTCCGTGGTAGTGAACAGGCGCAAGGCGTCCAGCACATGGACAGGAGAGCGGACCAAAACTTTCCATTTTTCTTTGATTTTTTTTTAAAACTGATTTTCTCAATCTACAAGGTCTTTTTGAAAAAGAAAAAAAAAAAGTTTTTGAATTGTTCCCACAAATGTCACATTTCCAGGCTGTTTGTACTGGCGGGTGGTTTGTAAGTCAGGGACTACCTGCACACAGTTTAAAATAACACTTGTGCATCTTTGTTTCTCAGCAAAGGTAGATTGACTAAAATGGAACTGAAGTCAGTTTAACTACTTTATTTCCTACTAGCGCACAGTTAACGACAAACAAAAAGCATAAAGTTTATATGTAAAAAAAATATTTTTACCTTTTAAAATTTACAGCGTTGGCCCTGTCCCCTTTCCTCGGCTGCCAAGGAAATCTTTTGATATTGTTAAAGAGAACCCAAGGCGGGGTTCTCACAACGAAATCCCCATACAGAGGCTGGGTCTGCCTATAGAGCTCAGTCTCTGTTGCTATTTAGATCGCCCCTAAATCCCCCCCACGCTCAGGGAGACCCCATAAATCACAGTCGCGCTGAGCAGGCTGTGTTTACCTTTGTAACGTCAGTCTCCGCTCTCCCCCGCCTCCTGCAGAGCTCCGGTCCCTGCCCACGTCCCTTCCCTCCAATCAGCGGTGAGGGAAGGGACGCGGGCGGGGACCAGAGCGATGCAGGAGGCGGGGGAGAGCGGAAACTGACGTTACAAAGGAGAAAACAGCCCACTCTGACAAGCTGCGTGTCAGCAGCGCGGCTGTTATTTATGGAGGGATTGCAGATCGCAGGGGGGGGGGGGGGGCTTAGGGGCGATCTAAATAGCAACAGAGGCTGGGCTCTATAGACAGACCCAGCCTCTGTATGGGGATTTTATTCTCAGAACCCCGCCTCGGGTTTTCTTTAACAATAACTTCTGACCGACTTGGGGAAGATGAACAAACAGTGAAACTTGTGAGCAACCGAGCAACCAAGCACCACCTTCTGGTAAAATAAAAAAATAACACTTCCACAGTTGTAACTGAAGAATTATTTTACTAAAATACTAAATATGGGTTCAAAACCACTTTAGGTGAACGGGGTCCCAAGTCTGCTGAAAATCAGAAAGTTTTTAGTCTCTCTCACAGATACAGAATCATTCTCATTACAGTACTGCCTGTTGCATTTATTGCCACTAGCAATTTATAATAGTAAAACAAGTTCAAAACCAAATACAGACTAAACAGACTAAGCACATACACATTTAGTTACGTCTGTCAATATCTTTTTATCCATATGGAAGGATCCTTACTTGTGCTTTGAATGTGACCGTTTCCTTCTGGATCGGGACCTGGATCGAGAACGGGATCTTGAAGGTTTCTGTGAAGGCTTTTCGATTGGCTTGTCAGTTTCTGTTAATCAGAAGAAATGAAAAATTAAGAAACTCAAGAAACCAAAGCAGCATAAAAAAAAAAAAAAAAAAAAAAGTACAGTCTATAAGCACATTCAAAATGGTCAGTTTTTTCAATAAAAAAAAAAATCTGACAAGTAAACTATTCAGATGTTTACCTAGTCCATGCATTTCAAAAGCACACCTGAACTGAGAGGGATATGGGGGCTGCCATACTTATTTCGATTTAGGCTGGTTTCACAGTGGGACGTTAAAGGCGCACGTTAGAGCACAGCAATAAAAAATAAATGGGCTGTTCACAGTGCCCACGTTGCGTTACATTGTAACGCTGCGCCATAAGACAACGTACTGCATGCAGTACTTCCGCGTTAAACTGCTTGCACATGCTCAGTATCAATGGGCTGTTCACAGTGCCCACGTTGCGTTACATTGTAACGCTGCGCCATAAGACAACGTACTGCGTGCAGTACTTCCGCGTTAAACTGCTTGCACATGCTCAGTAATGTTGGGGAGGAGCGGAGAGCGGCCAGGCACATGGCTAATTAATATTTACTGCATGGTGTGACGTGCAGCGTTTACTTCCTGGAGCGGCCGCTCTGTGCGGCAATTGGCTGGGCGGGACCACGTGATGCCACATGCGTCCAAGAGTATGCATCACGGACGCCAGAGTGAGCTGCACAACGCGGCTCACTCCGACGTCCACACCAGATAGCACCAGGCGTTGCGTTAGGGGCACGTTATGCGACCTTAACGTCCCCTAAAACGCAACGTCCTGGTGTGAAACCAGCCTTAAACAATGCAGATGGTCTGGCTGTCCTGCTGATCCTCTGCCTCTAATACTTCTAGCCATAGATCATAAACAGGCATGTAGTTCAGGTGCTCTGACTGAGGTCTGATTGCATTAGCCTCATGCTTGAGTCAAGCAGTCAAAGAGGTCAGCAGGACTGCCAGGAAACTGGTATTGTTTAAAAGGAAATAAATGTGGCAGCCTCCATACCCATCCCACTTCAGGTGCACTTTAAACAATTACAGCTTGGAATCTTGGGTATGATGTGACAAGTTTTGCACACCTGGATTTAGTGACTTTCTACCATCTTTCCCTGCAAGCAAATCCTCTCAATCTCTGTTAGGTTAGATGGAGACTATTGGTGTAAAGTTTTTTTAGACCCCTCCAGAGGTGTTCCAGTTGGGCTCACTCAAGTACATTCACAGAGATTTTTCTATGGTATTGCTGTGTTGTCTTCGGTTTGTTTTTCTGGTCCTTGTGTTAGAAGGTGAACCTTCCACATCAGTTTGAGACACACAGCATGCTAGGCATGAGCTCTATGTGTTCCCCCCAGCCTCTGGATCTTAATGAGGCTTCCCAGTCGTCCTGTATAGCCCTGATCAAGCGATGACACCCCGGAAAAACCATCGATAAACTTGTCGGCGGATGCCTGCATGTGGCAATATTTATCTTTGGGATCCAGCGCAGGCGCAGTACCATCTTCCCCCTTGGGCTCCAGCGGAAATAGCGGAGCCTGATCGGGTCCACTCTACTGCATCGGCACGAGACACCTGCGCAGTAGAGTGCACCCTATCGGGCTCAGCTATTTCCACCGGAGGCCGAGGGAGAAGATTGTACTGCGATGGTACTACCTTTACTGGATCACAAAGGTAAATATTGTCAACTGACACTGATGGAGAGCGCCAGCACTGGATTGGTGCTGCACAAGAGGAAAGGGGAATCCCTATTAGGATCCATAGGCTTCCCCTCAGGGGACCTTTTCTTTATTACAGGCTCTATTTAAGCTTTACTATTATGTCCTTTTATAAGTTAGAGTCCTGTAGAGATCATGGGTTTCTGTCGCTTCAAGACTACTTCTGGAGATATTTACAAGTGATTTCTGTGCGCTGCTAGCAACTTGGTTGCTGTTCTTTCCCCCTTTGCTCCTCCTTGAAATATGCGCAGAAATGACAGGAGACCTACCTGGCTCTATGGCCTCAGAGATCAGTGACTGGGCTTCCCGGACCCTCTTCATGACTTCTTCCAGCTCCTTAGCAGCAGCTTGTGGGGTAAGCTCAGGGGGCTTCACTATTGCATTGTTGGAGTGATTGATTCTGAAGGAAGGAACATAATAAATAATGATCTGATTAAATCCAGCCACTGCATCACTTGTGCGTGGCAGCATACAAATACAGAACACCTGCTGAGAGCTAAAATCTCACATACAGAAGTCCATCCATATTATTACAATATGCAGAGTAGCAAACTGACAGGCATATATATTTATATTACTTACAAAAAATGTGAGCAGTGTAATCATTTTTGAGAGATGCTGTATAACTACTATGCTAAAAGGAACCTGCCGACCAGGGCTGTGGAGTCGGTCCAAAAATCCACCGACTCCGACTCCCCAGTTTAGGATTCCACCGACTCCGACTCCACGACTCCGACTCCTCTAATTTGCATATTACAATTTTGTTGATTAAAAGTATGTAACATGAAATTCGTCTCTTAACTGCCAACGCTTAGGAATTTTACAAGACAACTGAAGTGAGAAGGATATGTAGACTACTATATTTATTCCCTTTAGACTAAAACTAGTCCTTGGTAAGAGTACTTGTAAAAGGTACAAACCGGAACAAAGAACATCTATCAGGCCCTAGGCAATGTAAGTGTGGGTACATGTAAGAATGATGTGCAGGTACTCTGCAGGGGAATGAGGAGATTGTAAACAGACAACACCTCTGTGTTCAATGTGCACAGCATTCTCAGTGGATTCCCTGTAGCTCTGTGGGGAGTGCATATGTAGAGTATAGTACTATTGTGTAACAAAGTAAACCTGAGACAGATGAAATTAAAGTTTTATACATACCTGGGGCTTCCTCCAGCTGCCTTCAGGATAATCAGTCCCTCGTTGTCCTCCTCCACCACCTGGATCTTCTGCTATGAGTCCAGGTACTTGAGCCAGTCAGGCGTAGTGCGCATGCACACACTCCGCCGCCAGGAGCATACTACACCTGTGCAGCACTATTGCGCAGGTGCAGAATGCTCCTGGCTGTGGGAGCGGCATGCGGCCGGACAGCGCTGACTGGCTGAATTACCAGGACTCATAGCAGAAGATCCGGGTGGTGGAGGACAGCGAGGGATTGATTAGCCTGAAGGGGGCTGGAGGAAGCCCCAGGTATGTATAAAACTTTACTTTTCATCCGTCTCAGTTACCCTTTAATTTGTAGTCACCAAACCAAATTTTAATAACACATCAAATTATTTGATTTCATCAGCAAAGGGAGTGCATACATTTGCATAAATCAGCATCAATGCAGAATTATTTCCATCTCGTTGACCATCTCTATTAGTGACACAGCTACACATCAGGCTTTATTCTTACAGCATAGATGTTATTTAGTATATATAAGAGATTCCTGTGTACACATCATATATACAGTCACAATCAGATATGTATATCTGACCTTAAAAATACGGGGACTGCTTTATTGAAGCAGCACAAGTAACTAATTTTGATTGGTTTGTTTTATTTTTGTGGACTAAGCATAGCTATTACTGTATATATACATTATTTTTAATGACTATTATCTGAGAAATAGAACATTTTATCATATTTTCTATTTTAATTACAGTTACAAATTCATTAGGAGTCGGAGTCGGAGCATTTTTTCCCGACTCCAGGCACCCAAAATTGCCCGACTCCATGACTCCGACTCCACGACTCCGACTCCACAGCCCTGCTGCAGACTAGATCTAATTTTAGAAATAATTGTTTGGTAATTAATATGCCAGTTAAGTTAAGTTAAATTCCACGCAGATCTTTATCTGCTATTAACTCCCCTCCTTCCTCCCCTCTGCAATAACCCAGCTGGAAAAGGAGCAGTAACATGACCACTAAGGATGAGCCAGAACGCTGTCGCTTAAAGCGAGAACGTCCTGCAGAGCAGTGGAAGGTGAGAGCGGGATATGCAGGGTTAACTCACCTGGCCACCCCCTGCATTCTGGTGCGAATTAGAGCTATTTTTGAGTATCGGGAGTCTGAGGCAGGGCTGTGGAGTCGGAGCCATTTAGGGTACCTGGAGTCGGAGGTTTCATAAATTGAGGAGTCTAAGCCGGATGATTTCTGTACGGACTCCACAACCCTGGTTGGAGGTCTCAAACTGAATCATTGGACGATTTTTGTACCTACTCCACAGCCCTTCCATCTGCCTACAAATTCTGCATTCACAGCTGGAAGTTCTGACTCTGAATACAGAAGTGTAAAGGTGGCCACACACCATACAATTTTTAAATATCTGTTCTGTTTAAGAATTGCAATCAATTTTTCTGACTGATTGTAACATTTCAAAAATATGACCAATGTATCACACACCTATGTTCAATTTTTTCCTCAATTATGATAAAAATGATTGGAAACTCAGAAAATTGCTAGGGTGTGTATATTATTAAATTAACAATCCAACACACACCATACAATCTTTAGTAGAAATTGAAGATAAATATCTGGCATTCTGGATCGATTTAAATAGAAAAAAAAAACCGGGAAATCTGATCGGATTTTTCAGTCGAATGAAAAAAAAAGCTTTCGATTGTTTTGAGATACGATTGTTTTTATCGAATTACTGTAAAATCGGATCATTTTATTGTATCGTGTGTGGCCACCTTTAGACTATAAAACGGGTCCTGGTGCACCATTGTAGAGTTTATGTACAGCTACCGCTGATGTTCGTATTGTGACAAATCAGTCACTATCCTAACTGGCAGTAGACTTTTCTTCATGAGAAATACAGAGTGGCCGCTGGTTGACAGCCTAATATGCAAGTATCCTAATTTTTTTAAACTTTTATTTGTATGATTTCTATGTTCAAGATTGACTTGCTGTATCGTGTTCTCAATGTAAAACATGAAGGAAGTTATTGTAAGCATTGGCCTTCCAGTCATTCCTGCAATGGAACGCCTGAGTGTTGACCACTCAGCCTGCCTGCTGCACAGGAGAATACTGAAGGCAGAGCTTTCATTAAAGAGAAACCGTAACCAAGAACTGATGCTCATCCTAATCAGTATCCTATACCACATTTCCCATGAGAAATCTTTTCCTTTTCACAAACGGAACATTGGGGGCTCTGTATGGCTAATATTGTGTTGAAACCGCTCCCACAGTGTGATGTCAGGACCATAGGAAATAACAGCTGTTTACAACTGCCAAAAAAAGCAAACAGCATCTCCTTCCAGAGATATCACCTGTCAGCAGTAAAAATGTCACCATGTGCTAAATGTCAGAATGTACGGTAAAGTGGTACGGCACAGGTACGGTAAAGAATGTACAGTAAAAGGACCCTTTTACACTTTATGCGTTGCTATGCGTGCATTGTGACAAAGCTTCAGCATATAGTGTGAAAGAGGTTGTAGGGAAACAGACACTGGCAACAACTGACAGCAATTGATATAGTGTAAAAGGACCCTAAGGTCTTGTTTCCCCATGAATCATGCAACTTTTTTAATTAAATGCAATTCTCACTTCTATCTCTGGAAAACCCCCCTTCCCTTGAAAT
This sequence comes from Hyperolius riggenbachi, assembly GCF_040937935.1. NCBI lineage: Eukaryota > Metazoa > Chordata > Amphibia > Anura > Hyperoliidae > Hyperolius > Hyperolius riggenbachi. The sequence goes on along the minus strand of NC_090646.1, from coordinate 608,849,641 downwards.
ACCATATAAAAGAGATAATTGAATTTGATTAATAGACTACAATATAGCCTAGTAGTAGTGATTCTGCCTTTGATACAAAAGACGAGTAATCCTGTAACCACCTCGGTTCCTGGAGCATCTTTTGTGCACTGTGCAAGCATGTGTGCAAGAAGAATGTGCCTGAGGACAATGGACTGCTCGTGCATGTGTGCAATGACACACTGACATTGCCTGCTCCTCTCTGGGGAACAGCCAGCAATAAAGTGTTCTGTCACTTCTGCCAGACCCCAAAATGCACCAATAAAAATGCGGGAAAGCAGTGGCGTGGGGAGAGAACCAGGCACCATCGATCAAATAGAGAGAGTGAGTGGAGAGACTGTGGCGCAAACAGGCACTCCCCATGTCCCAGCAATAAAAATATGGGCACAGAGACTGAGGGAAAAATTGATTTGACGGTGTAAGCCTAAACATTGCCTGCTGCCACCCCTCAACACCATGTCATACATACTATAGTCGACCTATAAGTAAACAAAGCAGATTTAGGTCGACTTTAAGGATAAAATTAACATTAAAACTGTGAAAACCTAGTTAGGTTGCTTACTTTAGGGGTCGGTCACCAAACATAACTCCGTTGAATGTCAACGCTCGTGTCACTGAATTCTGGTCCGAAAACTCCACAAAAGCAAACCGCGTGGGCTGAGTTTCATCACCAGCCATGCGAACAAAGCGGACATCTCCAACTTGCTTGAAAAATTCCAGAAGCTGTTCTGCTGTTGTGGTCTAGAAAACAACCAAATCAAAAATAGCTTTATTGGCATGACAAAGATTCATACAGTTATTGCCAAAGCAAAGGGAAATGGGGGGCATGGAAGGGGCAGGGGTAGGGATACAATGGGAAAGCAGTCCATGGACATTTTTAGGTTTACAGTTCATTTATGCTGCTCTCAGTCTGTGGCATGCTGTGACAGAGGTTGATTCACTATTGATAACGTGCCAACACAGCATGAGTAAATTCCTCTTACGAGCGCTAATAAATTAGCTCGACTTAATGTAACCTTGGGGCAAGCTAGTGAAGTATTGTGGTAACGATACATTACTACCACGCAGTAAGTGAGAGGATCGGCCTTTGCTAAGTAACCCCTGCTACACTGCCACTAGCGCTGTAGCGCCCCCCGAGTTTTCATTAAGTCGTGCTTATTTATTAGCACGCTAAGAGGAGTTTACTCATGCTGTGTCGGCACGTTATCAATAGTGAATCAAACTCATATTGTGCAACGATTGTCACGGAGGAATCCTCTTCTCACAGTAGAATGTAGAGCTTTCTCCCATCCTCTAATGTCTAATGCAGTAGCCCCCTTCTCCAGCCGGCATCTCCGCTCCAAATGATGCTCAGGTCGGGTCGCGGCTTGATGACGTCATCAAGCCGGGACCCGGCGCTGACGTCAGATGGAGCAGAGATGCCGGCCAGAGCAGAGGGGGGCGATTGTCGCTGGAACAGAAGGAAGGTGAGTGGATCCTCTTCTTTCCCTCCAGCCGCCGCCGCTGTCAAAGTGGATCACTACGATCCGACGGCGATCGTAGTGATCACGTGATCACCAGCCATACGCGATGCCGGCTGATCACTCGGGGGAGATGCCAGCTGTCATATGACAGCTTAATCTCCCCCTCTGGGTGCGCATGATCGCGTCGGGACGGTTTGTTAACGCTGGACGTTGAATCAAAGTCCGGTCAGAACAGTGTCACCACCTGCTGGACGTTGATTCAACGGGCCTGGTCCGCAAGTGGTTAAATATCAATGCAAACATGAAATATTTCTATTTCCTTTTTTTAATTATAAGCTTGTAAAAAGTGATGGATACAAAATGAAAAAAATGCACTTTTATTTCCAAATAAAATATTGTCGCCATACATTGTGATAGGGACATAATTTAAATGGTGTAATAAATGGGACAAATTGGCAAATACAATACGTGGGTTTTAATTATGGAGGCATGTATTATTTTAAAACTATAATAGCCGAAAACTGAGAAAATGATTCTTTTCCGTTTTTTTTTCTTATTCTTCCTGTTAAAATGCATTCACAGTAAAGTGGCTCTTAGCAAAATTAACCCCCAAAGAAAGCCTAATTGGTGGCGGAAAAAACAAGATATAGATCAGTTCATTGTGATAAGTAGTGATAAAGTTATAGGCTAATGAATGGGAGGTGCACATTGCTCAGATGCATAAAGTGAAAACGACTGAGGGCTGAAGTGGTTAAATTGGTATGAAATTAAGCATTTCCTCTTTGTTCTAAATGATTATTTATAGCATAAAATCTACTTCCACAAAAAAAAAATTGTAGCAGAACGGCATTCAAACAATTAAACAGCATATTGTTGTTCAGTGGAAAGCTTCCAAGAGGTTATAACATTAGCTTTTGTTTACATTCCTTTGTACACATTAGCAAACTGCTGAAACTGAGCTGTACTGAGCTGAGAAGCAGAAAGAACAAACTGACGTAACATTTTATTGAATGTTACGTCAGAGTTTTATCCCACTTTAATAAAGACCGCTGTAACCAGCTACAAATCTAAGCTACTCATGACTCGAGTCCAACTGGAAAAAAATCTCTTTTTAAGAATGTTATCTCAATTATTCATAAGTGTGAGGAAGGGGAATGGAAGTCACCTTGTTTTCTGACTTTAGTTCACATTTAAATGAAAGTATCATATAGCAAAAAATAATGGCAGAATTTTAAAAAAGAAATTGTGGAAAAAAGTACATTGACATAATTACCTGTGAGTTTAAGTTTCCAACATAAATAGTTCTTCTTATTTCATCTACCTTAGTGGGGTCTACATTGCCCATTAAAGGTGGCTGTGACAGGTCTCCGAGTGAAGAAATGGCAGGTAAAGGTGGCAGAATTTGGGCAAGAGCTGGCAGGACTGGCTCCAAAGGTGTGGGCAAGGTAGCTGCCAGTGTGGTAAACGGCACACTGAGCTGCAATGAAAGCATTCAGAAATTAGATTAATCGTGTGAAAACCTTTACCTCAGGCGTGTCAAACTTAATTACAAACTGGGCCAAAATTGAGTTCTGGGACCAAGTCATGGCCCAACTTCAATGTCTAGTGGCCACCTCTCTCCCTTAGAAAGTTCCCTGTTGTCTAATAACCCCTCTCCAGCCCCTATACAATTCACTGATGTTTAGTGGTCCTCCCTCCCTCATCTGTACAATTCCCTGATTTTTAGTGATCCTCCTTCCCCTATACAGTTTCCTGGTGTCTAGTGGCCCCCTCCTTCCCCTATACAGTTCCTTGGAGTCCAGTGGCCCCCTTCCCTGTCTTATACAGTTCCCTGGTATCTAGTAGTGCTTTCCTCCTCCCCATATGACTTCCCTGACGATATAGGGCTTACCCTCCAGTATAGCTTCTCTGCTGGTCTAGAGTGGGCCAAACATAAAGCAACGTGGTGAAACCACCCAAGGGCCAAATCTGATGGCTCTGAGGGCCAAGACAAACAACATTTATATCTCATTTTTCTCCAGGTGGACTCAATTCGCTTGAGCTGCAGCCACTAGGGCTCGCTCAGTAGGCAGTAGCAGTGTTAGGGAGTATAGCCCAAGGACTCCTTACTGAATAGGTGCTGGCTAACTGAACAGGAAGAGCTGAGATTCAAACAAACCCTGGTTGTCCGTGTCAGTGCCCTTAACCAGTACACTATTCAGTCATGAAGAGGTAGTAAAAGTTAAAATTACTTACCAGAGGTACTTCCACCTTTTCTCTTCTTAGAACCTAAGAAGCCAAAGAAAATGTTAGCTATCAAAATATATACGGTAAACACACATACATACAAAAATATACAATGTCTTACATAGCTAACACCCTTAAAACTTATAAGGCCAATGCAAACTGATAAGCAATCTCATCAGATCGACCTAAATTTTCCACCCTGCCAGTTCGATGGAAATCCATCGAAATCGGCCATCGGTCGGTTGATTGGCCAACCGATTTGGGATCGATCAGTCGGCCAGAAAATAGGTGGGCCCCTTTACTCTTACACCATTGCAATAATCATGGTATCATCAGCATGAGAGGAGAGCCCTAATCTCAGACCTCCTCCAGGGTAGACGTGACAATATTGGCTCTTATCTGTTTAACTATGCAGATTCAGTTTTCTGAATCCAATCATCTATCTCTCTGATCCTGATGAAATACTCACAGAAGCTAGGGGAGATGGGGTTGGAGTAGGCGTAGGTATAGGAAGCAGGCCCACTCCAGGAAGCAGGCTAGACAAGGAAGGAACAGGAGCCAATAGAGAGAGGGCCTTGGATTCTTCTGGTATTTTTCCTGCAGAGGCAAATATTTATATTAGCAAGAGGAAGTTGAATAAACTCATAGATTTGCTTTTAAGTCACTATATAAATCAAACTGAAAACAGCTAGCAAATGCTTAGTAAGAAAGAATAAAAACACTTAAGGTATATTCTCTTCTCTTATTTCCCTGATCTACAAGGAACTTAAATAAAAAGTGAGGAAAAATTGATACACTAAAATCTCAATGGAATTTTACTTATAAAACTGAATAGACAATGATTGAACACTTTGAGCTATGGGTCACCTGTACTGGAAACTTAAGGTTCATGAACCAAACGATATCAAGCATGGAGCCTTTTCCCAGGGCGCTGTTTTCACGCTGATCGGTAAGTTGTGTTACACATGACAACCGTTCGTGTTGGCTGCATCACTAATAGCACACAGAACATCAGATACAGAAAAGAAGAACATTTTTTAAAGTTTCATCCCCAAAAATGTTAAGCTTCCAATTTCGTTAAATTCAATAAAAAAAAAAAAAAGAAACAAAAACACGGGAGAGTAAAAAAATCATATCCTGTTGATTTAATTCCATTTTGATACAGTTTAATTCCATTTTGATACAGACGAAGAAAACAGAGGTATCCCTGAATTGGGGCGATGGAACAATTGAATGAAGACCATGGTGTGCTAGATAAGGGCTTCCTGACCTTGTCTTCAAGTACCACCAACAATACTTGTTTTGCTAGAAACCACAAACATTAACAGATGGGGAAGTGTCTCGGCAGAACGGATTATCTACATCTGTGGATTTCCACAAAACATGCACTGCTGGTGGTACTTGAGGACAGGGTTGGGAAGTCCTGCGCTAGATTACCTTCTCACGAGTCTCCTGATACTGTTGGTTGTCTTTGGTATCCCTCCCATTCCTGGTACTCTAAATGTGGGTTCCTCCATCTGTGCTGTTCAAAAAAATTGCCTAATGCTCGGTTCAGATTTACTTGTCGCTAATTGGAGGAACTTCTGGGATGCTGGGGAGAGAAGAGGACCTGGCACTGAGAATGGGAGGCACCCTGAGGACAACAAGCATCATCAGGAGACTTAGGAGGAGGTAATATAACCCACCAGGAGCTTTATTCATCATGTTTTTCCCCAATTCGGGGGTACTTTAAATCTTTTTTTTTTTTTTTTTTTTTAAGAAAGTTCTTTTAGACTGGTTGTCATGCTGATCTTCTACCTCTCAGACATTCTGAGTCAGCAACCCAGATGCCATATTTTGCACGCTTGTAAGTAGGTGTGTGACTCAGCTCAGTGAAGCCAGAAAACCAGCAAGACATATTGGATTTTAATTTAGAAGAATAAAGAAGACAGACTGCAATATTTTTTCTCACTACAGGTTTCCTTAGAGTGCAAATAACATGGGCACAGTGCTATAAAAATATCACATTACAGGTGCTTAGGTATGTTATAGTACACAAGATAAAATCATGCACGGTAGTAAATGGCCCAATCCCTTGAGAGGCAGAAAGGACAGAATAGAGGACAAGAGTTTGTCATGAGTCATTTTAAAATGTTTTACTGTTAATCATCTTGCAGAACTTGTGTCTATGATAGCTCTATGCACAGAAATCTTCTAAAGATACAATCACATGGCTAATGCTTTACAGGTGTGTAAAGTAACAGTGTCCTTCAGGGCTGCGGTTCCATGCCTAACTAAATCCAGAACTGAAAGTGGCAAATTCTTAAACCATTCATCTTGTCTGAATTATAAAGGTTAACTTTGGAGCTGTCCTTTTCAGATCCTTTATGAAACATCAATTTTGTAGCTACCCTTGCCTGCTGCTGTGCACCTATACCTGCAGATTTAGGACCAAGGCAGGCCTTTAGCTTCCTGTTACCACACCGAGGTCTTCCTGTGTGACTACAAGTCCCATCTGCTCTTGCAGACACAGAACTCTAGGCCAGGGCTTTTCAACCCTGTCCTCAAGTACCACCAACAGTGCATGTTTTGTGGAAATCCACAGAGGTAGTTAATCAGCTCTGCTGAGACACTAATTGCCTCACCTGTGCATGTTCATGGTTTTCTGCAAAACATGCACCGTTGGTGGTACTTGAGGACAGGGTTGAAAATCCCTGCTCTAGGCAATGCAGCCAGGAATCTATTGTGTTTCCTACTTCAAGAGTCTCTTGGTCAACCCTCATGACCACCACCTGAATCCAAAAACCAAGAAAACTGCAATGGGAAGAACCTTTGGCCCATGAAAAAGTTAGCCTGTCTGTCATTCTATTTCGATAAACTGTCTACACTCAGCTTAAAGCGGATCCGAGATGAAAAACTAACTAGAACAAGTAACTTGTCTATATCTTATCTAAAGTTTAAATAGTTTACACAGCAAATCTAGCTGAAAACAGCTTTAATAGAATATGATTGATTTTTCCTGTGATACAATGACAGCAGCCATGTTGTTTGTAAACATTACACGGAGGCAGGCTTATCTGCACCATCAGCACTCAGACTGTGAAAAAACCTAATCCCCCCTCTGCAATCTCTGGCTAGTAATACCTCCCCCTCCTCCTGCCCAGACTAAGCTCCCATGAGCCCTTGCTACTGCCAAGGCTCTCTGAAAAACTGAGGGTGAGGCTTGTTTAGTTTATAGGGAATTAGAGTATTAAAACAAAATCAAAAAAGTATTTGGTTTGAGGAATGCCCTATACACAATAGGAAAGGAACACAATTATGCAATAAGTAAAAGTTCACCTCGGATCCACTTTAAGGAATTTGCCTCGTTTCATTCTGGGTTTAGTTTGGCTAATAGGTCCATAGAGAAAAAAAAAAAAAAAACTTTAATGGGAAAATGATTCTTAGCTTCATTTGTTGTTTGCTCAGCTGTCTGCCTTGCCTAACAAAACACTATTTATGCTTGTTGTAGAAAGCTATAGAACTACTACAGTATATAAAACATAACTTTTAATAAACATTTAAAAACTTCAGGTACGGCCTGTATTGCCTATGTGGTTTACTTTGCATGTGACATAAGAGGTAAAAATATGTCAGAACACCCTATTGGAATTGATATAGCCTCAGTATTAGCAGGATGTCTACCCCTTAAAATCACATAAAAATGAATGCATATTCATACACAACACCACCCTCCACCTAACCTAACAGGCTTCCCTCCCATAACTACTGGAGTTTTATGAGGACAATTTCAGTGCAGTAGTGCAAAACAGTTAAAATAAATTCATATCATTTTTATCAATGTAGCATAGCCTCTTGGCCATATATACAAGCCAAAGCTTATCAAGAAGAAATTCCTTGAAAGTCTACCAGACACACCCATATCCACCACGGGTGTAGGTGCAACACAAGCTAGGACTCAACCTGGATTAATTCCTTTATTCAAATTAAATGTCATACCAAGAGTCATACAATGTTTTGGGCTGCATCTGTCAATTATCAAGCTCACTTGATGAGCACCTTTATCAGTAGACTAACATTAAAACTACTGGTAAGACCACAATGTGCTCACTATCAAAATATGTATACAAATTTGGAATGCAAGTACCAAGCCCGCTTTATGTATGCAACTAATGCATCTTAGCAGAAAACAAGGTTGCCCTCAATTTTAGGGGATCCTCATATGTAGGAAGCTGGTTCAATAAATAATTGCCCTTACCTGTTTATGAAGGTGCTAGGCTGCTTCTTGTTTTCTTCTTTTCTACACAGCCACCATACAGAGGTACACATTTTCCCCCATTAATGGTTAATGGATAAGGCTGCTATGCAAGGCCATTTTTGTAAAAGTGGTGAGGTTGGTATTTGAACTACGACCCGCTGCAGAATTGAGTGTGTCAAACTCAGGGCAACCAGTCTCCCTTACATAGAGACATAGTGAAAGTGACAGGAAGTCATCAAAAAGTGAAAGATAAGGAAAGTAGGGTGGATGTGACAGTGTTTCACATCCAGAAGTCCTCACTTGTCCTTTTACAACTTCACAATTGTTGGGAAATAGCCTTCAAGTAGTCACAGTTGTTTTGACAGCATTCCTGCATGCGTCAATATTTCTCTGTAAATTTCTTAGTTGGTAACAAGCCATTATTAAGCATTTCTGATCTGAAAACATCGTCACCAAGACTAGAGATGTGCCGAATAGTGGGATTGTTTTGCTGAACCGTTGTGGTTGTCTGGGGTTGTGGCAGGGAGTGTTAACCTATGTAGCCAGCTCTCGCTGAAGCTCTGTGCACTGCTTTTCCGCTTTCCAACTTCTGGGTGTAAAGGCAAAAGGTGTGTGCAGTTTTGCAAAACTGAATCTTGCTCTTTTAAGTAGGGCCTTTCTGATGCTTGGGCCCTTGCCTCTGGGAGTTGGGAACCATGATATCACTATTTTTCTTACGGCTTTTTACATGTAAAGGTTAAATGGATATCCATTGTTTGTCCTGAATAATTACAAACGAGAAAACAAAAATCATCCACATTTTTCTGGCGCAGGTTTAACCACTCTTGCGATTTTGGTGAATTTGTCCTCTGGAAAATAGTTAATATTCAAAGCATCCATCTGGCACTAATTTTCCGTAAATTAAGGAATGACTGTTTCCACAGTCCCCACACTAGTCTTCACCTACTGGGACAGGTCGTGCATGGCTGTCCAGTGATTTTCCATAATTAAGAATCCAACTTTCTGAACATGCTTCATCGGTGATTGAACAAAGTCAACTTGTAGAGGTTCCGAGATATGCTACGATATCAAAAGCGTCAATACCAGTGTTTCTTAAAGCCAAAAGATGGAACTTTATCTTACAAAGCAGTCACATACTTATGAATTTCCTTAAAAAGGATTCCTTTAACTGATAATAGTTTGGCCCACTGGAAATAGGTGAGGGCAATTCCATATTGAACCATGCTCATAGCATGGCTTTAGTGATAACTCCACTTGAAACTGAATTAATAACTTTGTTTTCATGGTTGTCTTAGGTTAAGGGGCAAAAATATTAAAAGCAAAAACCAGACGAGAAAAATTTTATATCACACAAATTAAAATATGATCTCTATTTACTACTCTACCTGCTGGCCTAACTGACAAGGATTTTAAGTACATGAAAACATTTGATAAAACAGCTCCAATGATGAAAACAAGGTCTAGCTATCAGCCACCTAGTCTGAGGACTTTGCTCTCAATGTCAGACGCTTCTGAACTACCTTGGTAAAAGCGACACTCTGCTCTACTTACAAAGCCTTACCAGGTGAAGGTCCACAAAACTAAAAAGCTTATTTCTAACCAAATTGACGTTTCTAAGCCCCAACCAACATGAATAAAACAAGCATTCTAAAAGCACTATACATTCACTACAATTAGGATTTTACCAACGTTTTTCTAGCGTAGTGGCGTTTCTATAATGGGACAGGCCGATAAACTGGTAATTCCACTAGCCATGTCATTTGTTTGATGTCGAAGCCTGCAATATGCACTGCAATAACCAGTACCTTTTGTCTGCCTTGGATACTTTAGAAGTCTCCTTATAAATTTCATGGAGAAATCTTTTGATGTAACATGCACTGGTCAGGGGAGGAGGAAGAGGAAAAGGAGAGGGCTGGTAACAGAAATGTTCAACCAGAGATCTCTATGTCTGCAAGCTGCTGTAGAATAGGAATGCTGATACTTCTGTATACCAAGAGTGTAACCTTACCTACTCTTCATCCAGCTATTTGGGTCAAGCCTTCTAACATACTAATGTAGAAAAAGATCCTTAACATTGCTAAAGCTACATGCCCACATCGCAATTTTTCAAGCAATTTTTTCCAATAACTGGCGTTTTTTTTAAACGAGATGAGTAATTTTGCAACGTGGGTAGTGTGGGCAATTAAATTAACATTTTGTGATGCGCTACCATTATGATGTTCACAGTGAATCGGATCTTTAAGGTACCAGACGACAGGCACCGCGAACTTTCGTTTGCGTCTGTCATGTGTTCCCGTGGGTAGGAAGGTGGACTGGGGAATGGTCACCCATTAGGTCGCGTCGATGTGGGTTCCTTCATTCCATCTTCCAATGAGCACTGGCCTTAAAGGGAACCTTAACTGTGGGCGAAAAAAAAATTCACTTACCTGAGGCTTTCCCAAGCCTCCTGCAGCCGTCCTGTGCCCGCGCCGGTCCTTCGGTGCCCTCCAGTCTCCCTCCGCGGCTAAGTTTCGTTTTCGGCCGACTGCCAGTCGTCCTTTCGGCCAAGCGTCCTCTTCTTCCGCATTCCCCGTCGTAAAGAGCCGTAAAGCGCGTCTGCATGTCGCGTCTTGCGGACGCGCTTTACGACGGTGAATGCGGAAGAAGAAGACGCTTGGCCGGAGGACGACTGGCAGTCGGCCGAAAACGAAACTTAGCCGCGGAGGGAGACCGGAGGGCACCGAAGGACCGGCGCGGGCACAGGACGGCTGCAGGAGGCTTGGGAAAGCCTCAGGTAAGTGAATTTTTTTTTTCGGCCACAGTTAAGGTTCCCTTTAAGGCCCCAAAAGTTTTTTAAATATTTAATAGGCCAAAAAACTTTTAAATATTTAATAGGCACAAGATATATCTAGCTTGATGATCTAGTTCCAGGCTGAGTAATTGTACAAATATAACAGACTAGAAAATAGATTTCACTAAAAGTAAAGAAGAAAAAAAGAAGAAGAAAAACACTCTTTCATAATACAATGACCAATTTATAACCAAAGTATAAATCAGATATTTAGAAACTGCTTATATGAAAAAAAAAAATCACCCACTGGTCTCCTATCTCTATATTTTCTATACTGATCTGTGTACTTGGGTTCCTAGCAGCACCCACTTGCCAAATCATCGGAGATAACAGTAAGATACATGAGTCCATCTCTACTAAGGTTGGACCACAGTGTCTTCACAATGGAAGAAGGCAATCCTGGGGGTAGGGATAGCAGATAATTTGTGATTGGAGTCCACTAGAAATACAAATGTGAGCGTATCGGTGTTAAAGCATAATTGAACTGAAAATTGAACAAGGCATATTCTCAAGACAATCATGATGGTTAGTGGAAATGATAACTACCATCTTTGGAACTGAAGATTTCAAATTCAAAAAAATCAATTGTTCCTCTGTTGACTGCAGGAGTCTGTGCTTTGGGCAGTAGTTCGGGGACTAGTTCTGTACATTTGAAGCACTAGACCAGAGTCTAGTCACTAGCCACTAGCGACATTGTTGGTTATTATGGAACAGTAAGGAGGGATATCACATGCCACACAACTTCCAGCACAAAACACTTTGCAGCATCGCTAAAGATTCAGGATGCCAAATCTTTAAGGGCCCTTTTCCACTAGCAATCGCAATCACAAATCACAAACGCCAGCAATTGCGATTTTTCATTAATTCTGTTATGCGATTGCGATTTTCATTTGCATTGCATTATCATTGTAAAAATCGCTCCAGCAAGCGATTGCGATTTGCGATTAGCGATTTCCAAATCGAATCACTGTAGTGGAAAATACTTCTCGTGATTTCTATGATAAAGTAACAACTCTAGCGATTTAAAAATCACTAGCGATTTGCGATTTTGCGATTCAGCAATCACAATCGCTCTAGTGGAAAAGGGGGCTCCCATACAGACAATATGTTTTCACCAGAGGCATTTCCTTAATGGCCACCTTTGCAGAGTATGTGTACATAGCTTTGCTAAAGTTTTGCAGCTATCAATTTAGGTGTAAGACCTCCATTGCCTGGCCAATTTCCTCTTAGCAGTTTGAGGTCTAAGGGCCCATTCACACTTGAGCGTTTAGCGGGCAATTCCTGCAGTAGAAAGCACATGGCAGTGTCCTCAATGCCACGATTGGTGCAGATGCAGGCGTTTAGCGCCAATCGCAAAACATGCAACATTTTGCCGCGATTCTGGAGCAATTACGGTACAGTGCTTAGTAAAGCGCTGATCGCGATCGATCTGAATCGCGGAAGTGTGAGCAGTGATTTACTGTGCCAATTACGGTAACGTCACCTGCGCAAAACGGATTTGCGATTTATAGTGGGAATGGTCTTCTCACTATCTATTTCCTTTAAACTACAAGTCCCTCCTCCTCATGTAGACACATGGGGTCATATGCATTTAACTTTTCCCCCCGAGTTTTCTCCTAGGAGACCATTTTTCATCTCCAATTTGCAATAACTTTTCAGCACTTTGCAATGGAAAAAGTACCAAAAAGTATGTGAAAAAGTACTATCAAAATTATTTTGAGTATTTTTTTCCCTTGCTGGTGATTTAAAAGGCATATCATTGACAAGTTTAAAAATATCCCCTACGAGTAAACTCAGGAGAAATAGTTAATTGCACATCGGCCATAGGGTACTGTGATGCACCTGGTCACTCCTGACTGATCTACCCACCAGCTGAATCCAGAGAAGATAGGAAGCAAGGTGCATTAACGAGGTAACAGGTATTCTCTACACTAGTTTCCTTCCATATACTGTAGATATTCTGCTACCCTCACAGCTAATAGAATTTGCCTTGCTCCACTTTAAGTCAACTGCTCATTTAAAAGAGAGTTTGTCCAGTTGGGCGACACTAAGCAGTGCTCAGTTTCTGTTGCTCCTGGGAGGTCTGTAATCCACCGGGCCTACATAATATACAACTATTAAAGTAGATGTAATGCTTATGCAACTGTATCTAGTCATGCTCCAGAGTCTTCAATTACGCACAACAAAATGAAAATAAGTGGGAACAATGCTCATGTTGGGTAATGGTAATTAGGCCTGAACGATAAATTGAATTTAAACCGAAACTGCGATCACCAAGATCACGATTGTGGAATCGTCAAAGCGGCAATTTCCGGGATGACGTCATTTCCGCATGGGGGAAGTTTGAAGAAGCGGCTTCAAACTTCCCCCAAGTCCCGGCTCTTGCGGTCCGCAGCGTTGGACCTACCTTCTGCACGAGTTCAACGATGTCCGTCCTCTCTCGCCGTCTGTCGCCTCTTGTGCATGGCATACTTCCTGGTTCTTGTATGTCACATGGCATATAGGAAGTATGTCGTGCATTAGAGCCTGCAGGAGGCGAAGTGGATATACAGGCATCGCTGGACTCATGCTGGAAAGCATGCCCAGCACTGCTGCAGCTTGGGCGACAGCGGGGGCACAGAGAGAGAGACCCAGAGGGGACACAGAGAGAGACAAATGGGGCACAAAGACGGCACAAAGAGAGACAAGGAGTACAAAGAGACACAGAAGGTGCAAAAAGAGAGACAGGGTGACAGAGAGGCACAGTGGGAAAACAGGCACAAAGCTTGATTTGAAGGAAATCGTGAATTGAAATTACAATTTCGGACAGAAATTGTTCAATTCAATTTTTTCCTAAAATCGTTCAGGCCCAGTGGTAATCATGGAGAAGTTGGGAAAATGCTCTAGTCATCTACTGCATGCTGAAATTTAATATTTTTTGGGTGGATTATCAGGGATCGTACATCACAAAGATCCTTACAGTGGTTTCATCCACGTAGTGAGAAGGGCAGTCGGCATGCAGAGGAGGACATATCCACAAGGAATGAAACTGTACCACATTGTTCCAACATCAACTAGTATTAAGTGCTAAAATCTTATACTACTGAATAGAGTTTGAGTTGATTATTATTGTAATTAAATGAAGTTTGTCTCCATCAAAAAGCTACATACCTGAAAGACAATTACATACCTAAAAGGAATGTTTAATTCACATTTATGACTTAAAACCGAATGCTTTTAGATGAATTATCCAACAACTGCACTTTGTCTATGGCCATAGACTTTTTCTTTTTTTTTTCCAGGACAGGCAGGCTTTTAATTTATATATTAATATTTGTTAAATTCGTTTTGTAAGGAAACAAACAATAGAGGGAAGAAAAAAAATATAAATAAATAAAAAATTAAGAGGGAAAAAAAATGCATATAAAAAGGAGACAACAGTTTTCCTAAAATGCATTTTATACAGGTATAGGTTACAAATATACCATTAAGGTTCTCATTAGGTGGAATTTGCCATATCCCATAATGCTATGCATGGCATCTGACCTGACAGCTGACCAATAGGGATAGAGCTCGCAGAGGTGACCATTTGCAAACTTGTCAAGGAACGGAGTCGGCACTCTAAGTCTGGAAAAATGTCACTCTTATTGAGGCATGAACAGCGTAGCTAAAAGGTAAAAATGGCTAACATGTTTCGGACCACGCCCTTAGCCATAGCCACATCAGGACAACCTGGTTTGCAGAACATTATGGGATGGTAGTTTGCTACAATGAATTCCACCCTTCGTCCTCATTAAGTTAAGTAATTATTTTAGGGGGTTAAATCTGAGCAATATTATTAGGGGCAGGGGATACTTTGGGTTAATTTCAGCATAAGGACTTACTAGGTGAGTAAAAACGTACTTACCTGGTGCTTCTTCCAGCCCCTAAAAGTCACGTGTGTCCCTCGCCGCAGCTCCGGCCCTATCCCTTCTCCCGATGGCAGCCTCTTAAGATCGCCGATCCCAGATGGGTCGGAGTCTCCTGCGCATGCAGGTGCGAACTCCGCAATAAGCTCCTGATTATGTGGGCACATCAGCGCACATGCCAGTGCAGAAGATGCCGACCCATCTGGGGGCCGGCAATCTTCAGAGGCTGCCAGCAGAGAGAAGACCAGAGCTGTGGCGAGAGACACACGTGACTTGTAGAGGCTGGAAGAAGCCCCAGGTAAGTAAAAAGAGTGAGTCCTTTAACGCAGAGCTCAGTTTTAAAGCATGAGAGGAAGGTCTGTTATATTGCTTCCTTCAAATTTGAGTCTTGAGATATACCATATATTTGGGTCTCTCTCAAATGGGAGTTAGTGCTACGCAGTGAGGGAGGAGTCAACGCAAATCCGAAAATCTCCCATGCAGGCTTATCTCGGGGTTAATATAAGCTCTTAAGGCGCATACACACGCCATACCGCCGCAAACGATAGGTCCGTCAGACCCTCCCGCTGGGTGGACGTTCAGCCGACAGTAGCACGTTATACGCGCTGTCGGCAGACTGATAAGGCTGTTTCTGAACAATTCACTCAGCCAATCGTTCAGCAACTGCTTTATCAGTCTGCCGACAGCGTGTACACATGTGCTACTGTAAGCTGAACGTCTGCCCAGCGGGAGAGTCTGACGGACCCGCCGTTTGCGGTGGTATGGCGTGTTTATGCGTCTTTAAAGGTTTTCTGTTGTCCCCATAGAGTCGAGACCTGGCAAAACCGCAAGAGTGGCTTCATATCTACGGTCACCTTAAGCCTATGGTACATCATGAAATCGCTACATGAAAGGTGAGAAAGCTTTTAAAGACATCCTAATCACATGAAACAAGTACCTATAAGTAATGTAGAGGGAAAGAGCAGAAAGTATGGAATACACAAAAAACTGGGAGAAACAAACAGAAAATAAATAAAAATAAATAAAATTAAAAAAGGGGGGGAAATAAAAAAAAAATAAAAAAAAAAAAACACACACAGAGACAGGGCGTCCATCTTCAGTAGTCAGACTCCAAGCTCATCCTCACATGAAGGCTCCCTTTGACGGCAGGTTTAGTGGCATGGCAAACAGAGCCCTACTCAGGCATGTGTAACTGGTCTGCCTTGGCCAGGCTATTCATCTAATAATGCACATATAAATCACACAAAGAAGAAAGAAAAAAAAAAAAAACAGAAGAAGAAAAAAAAAAAAAAAACATACAAAACCAAATTGTTAAAATCCATCCACTTTGAAATATGGTCACAAAAGAAAGAGAATGTTTATAGTATCTCTGGTTATGGAACATTGCCTACAGACTGATGACTCAAGCACACATTTCAGCAAGCATCTGCAATAGATCAATCTTAATACATAATCTATTTATATACGTTTTGTGTTACTAGCGAGGCATAGGGGCTGATTCACATGGACGGTTGCAAAGCAGTTTTTCAGTCGGTCGACAGCAGGCGGGCAGCTTCTCCACTGAATTTGTGGAGTATTGTGTGATAGGCGTTTGTGGTAGAATAGGCGTTCGGTTAGTCTTTTAGGATGCAGTTGCTGCTTCAAATGCTTCAGTGGAATGTTGTTGTATGCTTTAAAAAGAACCGCTTTGTAAGGCCCGTTTTCCAGACAACTGAACCGCAAGTGCTCTGCGGCTCCAAGGCCATGTAGCCAAACGGCAATGTTGGTAACACCAGGTGTGTCATCATCTGACATGCAGTGGCATTACCCGTTGGCAAAAAAAAGCAACTTGCCACATGTAAGCACGCCCACGGTTGTGCTAAGATGT
Source organism: Hyperolius riggenbachi (assembly GCF_040937935.1). NCBI lineage: Eukaryota > Metazoa > Chordata > Amphibia > Anura > Hyperoliidae > Hyperolius > Hyperolius riggenbachi. The sequence continues at coordinate 608,833,113 of NC_090646.1, read as the reverse complement.
GTCTACATGGGGGGGGGGGGCCTCTCCAACGCTGTGTCAATCGCTAGCAAGTGTCCGATGAATTCACTGCCTCCAGCCTCACATGGAGAATAAAGATCATGAACTGCCTTGTAAAACCTATTAACCAGTACGTGCAAACACCTGAGCAGTTCTGGTCGCCGGGGAATGATGGCTAGTGGTAGCAACAACACTTTACAACTGTTCATGCGAGTCAGCCCTAAAACAGATATTAAACATGTACAGGTAATGTGCTCTGTATCAGGCAGAAACTGAGTGTTTTGCTGACTAGCCTGTGACACCTGGGAAAGCAATACACAAGCCAATCAACATATGGTAGGTATAACATGGAGCATTTCAGAGATCTATTATTATTAGTAGTAGTAGTAGTATTATTACAATACTTTGAGACTTGAAGAAAAAAAAAACACCACCACGGACTGTCCACTGGCATGTTCCAGAAGACCACGTAATTACTTACCTTGGCAGAATCATAGAGGCCTGAATACCCCACACCATTCTGGCCAATGATAAAGCATCCCAATTTACCTAAATAAGCACCACTTCAGAGGTGGACAAAGTAATATGTTGTTCGGGAGACAGTACGTCCAATTGAGGAACCAGCAGAACCTCTCTATTGCCGCCGCTAGTCCCCCTACGCTCTGCTGTCCCCCTGAAAATAATCACCAGGCTAGCGACAATCTGCTTGTCGCTAGCCTAATGTGTACCTTGCAGCATGTCAATTTTTCCAGCATCGCCTCCCCATAGTGTAGCTCCCCCCGCCGCTCTCCACCTCGCTAGCTTCCTCCAATCAAAGCTAAGCCGCGACCTAGTTAGTAGTTTAAATATAAAAAGCGCTACTGTAGATAAAAAAAAAACAAATTTTGTTTGGCTATTTTTACCGTTTATCACAAAACTTAGATTATGTTCCTGTCACAATTTATGGTGAGTATATTGGATTCTGAAAGAATGCTAGTGTGTATTTTTCACTATGAACTGAGAAAATAAAAGTATTTTTAATGGTAAAAATCTATCTCATTGGCTCAGGGAACATATATTTCCTTTCACCAATTAGTGCTGCATCAAATAGTGCCAGTCTGCCAGAGGTGTGCACATGAGCAATGCCTAACCGTGCACAGCTGTGCTTCAGCTACCAGACATATATCTATGTCCTCATGGCTTAGGTAAAGTCAGAGGACGTAGATATACTGTAGTGGTGGATAAAGTGGCTAAAGTGATCTGTGTGGAAGTAAGGCTGTACAGCGCAGAACCTCATTAACTTGCAGCACTGCCTGCAGTCATAAATGGGGTTCTACAGAGCACCGCACTAGTCACATCAGAACCACACTATGGAATCTAATGTCTCCCCATCTCCCAGCCCCACCATGTGGTATCTGCCTGGCTGTAAAGCCCAGGCAATAATGTCCCCAGGGGTGCAGGTCTATGTGATCAGAGTGGGAGGCATGTGGCAAGGTTCACAATTAACCTAACGCAGTACGTCCTTGGGGGTTAGGAGGAGCACCATTGCTTACCTATGGGGTGCTGCTCCTCTAGCCCCCCGTCCTTATGGGAGTACCCATCACCAGCCACAGTTCAAAGTATCCGCCTATGGAGCCAACGCCCGGCCGCAATGCATGCCAGGAGCTGTAGTTCTTACTTCTCCCTGGCGGGAGATGTGCTCACAGCTACATACTACAGCTCCCAGAATGCATCGCGGCTGGGAGCTTGTTCCATAGGAAGATTCTTTGAACTGAGGCCAGTGATGTTGAATCTCATAGGGACGGGTCAGGTCTACAGGAGCAATTTCCCTAGTAGGTAAGCAATGGCGCTCCCCTTAACCTTCAATGGCAAACTGCATTAAGAACCCTCATCTTGGTTCATAGTGGAAAAAAAAAAGTGATGGGTGCTAAGTGCACTTTAACAACATTGCAACAGAACCCTGTTAGTCGTGAGTACTGCAGAAAGGCTATAGAATCTGTCAGAAATCGATTCTTTCAAATCAGCAAATCGATCAATTTCGATCGATTTGATCTGAGAGTATGGAAAATCTAGGTCGATCTGCTGCTGGCAGCAGATTTATGGCCCATAGAGTTGCATTGGATCTAATGGTGCAATAATGCATTTATAAAATTACTGGAAATCTTCTCCTGGTGTGTGGCACACATCAGATAGATTCCGATCAGATTCTACCCGATAGACATCGGACAGAAATCTATCTGATGGTCGAATCTGCTGCAAATCTATAAGTGTATGGCCACCTTTACTGTTAGATAGGGTCACTTTATTAAACTATCATGCAAATTGGAATGAGCCTAGATTATCCCTTTTATGCTGGGTACACACAATGCTATTTTCCATCCGATCTAAGGGAATCGGATAATTATTTCAGACCTGTCCGATCTGCTGTCGTTCGATAACTGGATCAATTTTCTAAAGTTATCAGTATGAACAGGTACACACACGATGCAACTTTAGGTCAGATTACAAGTCGATAAGATGGGAAATTGTATCGTGTGCCATTAACAAGCATTTTTTTTCAGGGGTCCCAGCGCTGGAAGGAAGACCCAGAGGCTTCACCCTCCTGAGGTGAGTAGCCCCCTTAAGGTGGCCACTAACTATCCAATTTCTAGAAAAAAATCGTTCGAGCGATCAGATAATTCTGATCAGATGTGAAAACATTCACTACATGCTTCCTATCTATCAAAACCAACAAGAAAATCCAATCAGACGACTGTATTTTTATAATAGTTTGTAATTGATTGTGCCAATCAATGAAGATTATTTACAACCAATCTGATCAGATTTTCTGATTGCTCCAACGATTTTTCACTAGAAATGGAACAGTTAGTGGCCACCTTTAGGGGAACTTTCTTCCTTACAGGTACACTAGACTGTCACATTTATAGATCAGCTGATTGTCAGACAGAAGCGGTTACTTCTGCAGTTCAGAGTATCATCACAATATAGACAGACTCCTTAAAGGGATACTGTAGGGGGGTCGGGGGAAAATGAGCTGAACTTACCCGGGGCTTCTAATGGTCCCCCACAGACATCCAGTGCCCGCGCAGCCGCTCACCGATGCTCCGGCCCCGCCTCCGGTTCACTTCTGGAATTTCTGACTTTAAAGTCAGAAAACCACTGCGCCTGCGTTGCGGTATCCTCGATCCCGCTGATGTCATCTAGAGCGCACAGCGCAGGCCCAGTATGGTCTGTGTCTGCGCAGTACACTCCTGGTGACATCAGCGGGAGCGAGGACATGGCAACGCAGGCGCAGTGTTTTTCTGACTTTAAAGTCAGAAATTCCAGCAGTGAACCGGAGGCGGGGACGGAGCATTAGGGAGTGGCTGCGCCAACACAGGATGTCTGCGGGGGACCATTAGAAGCCCCGGGTAAGTTCAGCTCATTTTCCCCCGACCCCCCTACAGTATCCCTTTAAAGAGGCACTACAGCGAAAAACTGTAAAATTTAAAATATGTGCAAACATATACAAATAAGAAGTATATTTTTTCCAGAGTAAAATGAGCCATAAATTACTTTTCTCCTATGTTGCTGTCACTTACAGTAGGTAGTAGAAATCGGACAGAAGTGACAGGTTTTGGACTAGCCCATCTCTTTATAGGGATTCTAAGGAAGATATTTATTTTCAAAAGCACTTAGTGAATGGCAGTTGCTCTGTCCAACTGCCAAAAAACTGTGTAGGGAGCAGGGAAGCTGGCCAGCATCATTATTTAAATCCTTTTTCTGGAATATCTTTATAAAGAATAAAGCCTTGCTGAGGATCCCCTATGAAGAGATAGACTAGTCCAAAACCTGTCACTTCTGTCAGATTTCTATTACCTACTGTAAGTGACAGCAACATAGGAGAAAAGTAATTTATGGCTCATTTTACTCTGGAAAAGCACATATTTTAAATTTAACAGTTTTTTGCTGTAGTGCCCCTTTAATGAGTAACTGCAGAGACCTTTACACCATTGTAGAGAAATGCAGGTCACATTCATGTGACGGCTGAGATACGTTATTCTACCATTTGCACAGCAGGTATTGTGCGCTTGCATTACAGAACAAGAAAAAAAAAAAAAAAGGACGCCAACTATGGCTGACCTGGATACAGTAAGGAAACCGTGAGCCAGAGAGAGCACTGATTCAAGCAGACAGAAAATCTAAGCAGGCAGGCGATGTCCAGCTATCCACAACAGCCAAGGCCCAGGAAATAGCATACAGTAGATATAATGTTTCTACACACTACTTCTGAAATTTGACGTTCTCTGATCTATAAAGTCTGTTCTTTCATCATCTTTACCTACGGAGTCAAATCTCAAAGAGTAGAGATGGTAAATTTATACCTCTAGATCATACATGTCAAACTCCGAATCTGGTCCTCGGAGCCATTACATTTCGCCCTCAAGTGGCTTCCCCACTTTGCATTATGTTCGGCCCCCTCTTGACCGCCAGGGAAGCTATATTGGAGGTGAAGCCCTAGATCACCAAGGAAACCATAAAGGGGAGGAAGGGGAAAGCACTAGACACCAGGGAACTGTATAGGGGAGGAAGCTGGACCACTAGACACCAGGGAACTGTATAGAGGAGGGTGGGGGCCTCTAGACATGAGAAAACTGTATAGGGGAGGGATGACCACTAGATACCAGGGAACTGTATAGGGTTTGGAAGGGGGGGCATTAGAAATCAGGGAACTTTATAAGGGAGGAAGGTGGGCAGTAGACATTGAGGTTAGCCCACGACTAAGTCCCAGTGTACAATTTCGGCCCACATTTGTGTTTGACACCCTGGCTCTAGATGGACAACAAAAAGTTCCTAAAAAAGGAGATTTTTTTTAAAAAAATTTTTTTTACTCATTTGTTAGTTTTATGAAATGTAAAAGATGAATCATTCAATTGAGCATCTCTGGTGGGTTTGAGTGGAAAACTTTGCAACTTGACAGTCAAGACTCTTGCATTCCTGCTATGCAGAAGATAACTTCATGGTGAATAACGGAAATTAAAGTGCAGGCAGTTTAGAGCAGAGTGCTGCACAAGCGCGTTGCTAGGCTACAGCCAAGCAACTTGTTTAGTTGCTACTTGGGGGCAAGAGGGACAAAATCGTGACGCAGGAAAGAGTGGTTTCCAAAAGATGGTTTAAGGAGGGGAACAATGAACTGAGGCAAACAAATTAAAGACACACTGAAGTCTCGTTTTTTTACCTTATTTTCTTATTCATCCTTCTTCAGCAATAAATTCTAAAGCTGAATTACCGCATCCCCGCAGCAGAACAAGTTATTTAATGCCCTGAAATTGCCCTGTAAACTTCCAGGGCTCGCATCATTCTGCTTCCTAGTAAAGGCAGAGCTTTGCCCAGTAGCTCAGCCTCTTCTCCAGTCAATCTCCGCCTCTCCCAGTCTTCTTTCACTGAGAGGGGCGGGGAGAGGCGGTGATTGGCGGAGACTGACTGGAGTGGAGGCAGAGCTACTACGCAAAGCTCTGCCTCTACCAGGCAGCAAAATCTACGACATGCAAATTCGGGGAACTTTGCAGGTCAATTTCATGGCTATAAATAACTTATTCTGCTGCAGGGATGCAGCATTTAAGCTTAGAATTTAATGCTAAAGGATGAATAAGAAAATAAGGTTAAAAAAAGAGACTTCAGTGTCTCTTTAAGTGCTGTGCATAGACATTCTCAGGAGTGTTGCTGCACATTATCTTACTTCTGAGGGAATATGCAGACAGAAAGAGGAGGATATGCTGTAACATGGAGGCAGTAATAGCAGAGGGAACCACTTCTAAACTATAACTGGGCAGGGGTTTCTGCAAACACACCAGGGTAAGGTAAATAAAATCAATAGTGTGCTACATCTGCAACACTGAAAAGGGAGAGCAAAAGATGTGAAATCTTGCGCTGGTGAAGCTCAAGGATCAATAGAACCATACATAACCATGTGCACAAACTCTAGCATCTCCTCAGCCCTCGGCTGTAAGTGAACCGGAGAAGAAAGACAAACGGGAGGAGCGCTCAGTACTGTGTTAACTTCTAATGAATTAAAAAATGTGCAAATACATGTGCACTTACTAGATAAAGATGAAGAATTCCTCACGATCCGCACCATCAATATTAAATCTTTATTGAAGTATAAAATTAAAACATGATAAAAAGCGTGGGTCGTGCACAGATGACGCACAGGTGTTTCGGACTTCCACAGTCCTTTCTGTAATCTTCTCAGACCCTGTGGCTGTTTCTACTGGGGTCACTTTTTGTCCCACCCACCAAGCCACAGCTCCACCCCCCCATTAACCTCCTACAGAGTATAAAGCTGAGCCTTTGTGTGCGTGCAGGAGACGTTAACTGACGAAGGCGTGGATACATGCGATCATCCCGCAAGGGCGCCTCGGGTCACCATTCCATCCGGACCCCACTGCTGCTGGCCACTGCAGTCCTCAGGTTGCTCCTTCTGTGGGACGTATTCTTCAGGGCTTTACGTCAAATCAAATGGCTGTCTTTCATCTTTATTCAGTAAGTGCACACGTATTTGCACATTTTTTTAATTCATTAAAAGTTAACACACTACGGAGCGCTCCTCCCGTTTTGTCTTTCTACTGAAGAGGGAGAAACTGGAAGTATTCCTATCTGCAGTGCACTTATATTTTAAGCTCCCAATGTTCATTTAACTGCATAAACTGTTTTAAACTACGCATCAGTTTAAACTGCAGGGTTCTACACACAAAGCTGCTGAAATTCTTTCGCTTCATATCTCTGCACTAATCACATACCAAACCACAATCCTAATGGTTTATACACACACCCAACAAGTGCACAACATGCACGTCCGACCTGACAAACCGCACGACCTGATGTCCTCATGTCTAGACAGACAACAGACGGGCAAACAACCAACTCATTTACATGATGCGCACTACAGAAAAACACATTCAAAACTTGTACAAGTCGTTCAAACGAATTGTACACACGGACCAACTGCACCATATCAGACGACCGTAAAACCAACATAAATCCGAGAGTTGGATCGGGTGCAACGCCTGTTAGTCGCTCAAGTCGTTTGAACACCTAAATAACGCCTTATCATCCAACACACTAAAGTCAGACGATAGGCAGTTTAGTTGGACGTGTGAATGCAGCTAAAGACAATCCTAGGGGCCCGTTTCCACCTGGGTGAAGTGTCCATTTCCGAATCAGACAAAGCACCCATGGTGATGCAAATATGCATCAGATTCCCTCTAACTGTGCCATGCACAGCTATTCGAGTTTGGAAGCGATGTCTGAAAAAAAATGCAGCAATAACCCTTCCCCCCAATTGGCTTTGATTCTGCAACTGAATTTGCACATGGGGAAACACAGAAAACTTGCACAAGTGGAAACGGGCCAGGAGTTTTCACAGGCCAAGCACAGCAACAAAAAGCATCATTCAAGGGGTGCAGGCCCACCTCAGACAGCCCCACATTAGCATTTACCAGTAGAAAATGAACAGAACACTTGGAAATAAAAGGCTATATAGGCAGTAGCAGACAATAGAGTCACAATGCAAAAGATCGAATGAAAAAAAATATTAGCTTTTACCACATTTTACAATAAATGTAAGGGGTGCGCATGCAAAGTATGCAAAGAACAAAGCATTTCACCAGGCTGCTAAAGGCAAAAGGTCTTTCTTTAGATCAGGGCTGTCCAACACTAGTCTCCCGAGGTCCATATCCATGCCAGTGCTTAGGAGGGACTGAGAAGCAGAGAAATGTGTTCTACTTTTTGTACCACACTTTTTGTTGATTTAGTCCCATCAATTAATTCGAGCTGTTCCAAAAATGCGTGAAGACCTCGGCCTTCGAGGACTGGAGATGGACAGCTCTGCTATAGATCACTTAGTAAATTTAGCCCATTTGATCAACAAGTGTTAAAAACTCCAGTTACGTCAAGTTATGCCATAGTCATTAAGCAAGAACATTATTCTCTATGGGGCTGATGGTGGCAGGACTAAGATCGGCTATTTCCTAACTAAGCACATTCAGACTCATTTACTAAAAAAACAAGGAAACTATACCAAAAGAGCAGTTAACCAAAACAACCAGTCCGAACATTCATTGCACTCAAAGGATATCCGAAGCGACAAAATAAATCCAACTTTACTCACCTGAGGCTTCTTCCAGCCCCTGGAAGTCACGTGTGTCCCTCGCCGCAGCTCCGGTCTTTTCCTGGGTCCCACTGGCAGCCTCTGAAGTATTGCCGACCCCCAATGGGTCAGCTACTTCTGCACATGCATTGGTCTCTGCACAAATGCACATACATCATCGGGAGCACGCCTGCTGACATGGGCACCTAGTGCACGCACATGTGCAGAAGATGCTGACCCATTGGGGGGTGGCAATACTTCAGAGGCTGCCAGCGCTACCCGGGAGAAGACCGGAGCTGTGGCGAGGGACACACTTGACTTCCAGGGGTTGCAAGAAGACTCAGGCAAGTAAAGTTAGATTTAGTTTGTCGCCTCAGATATGCTTTAAAGAGGAACTGTCCTGAAAATCTTAAAATTTAAAACATACAAATAAGAAGTACTTTTCTTCCTGAGTAAATTGAGCCTTAAATTACTTCTCTCCTATGTTGCTGGCATTTACAGTAAGTAGTAGAAATCTGACATTGCCGACAGGTTTTGGGCTAGTCCATCTCTGTATAGAGGATTCTCAGCATGACCTTTATTCTTTATAAAGACAATCCCTGAAAAAGGTGTATACAAAGATGCTGACCAGCCTCCCTGCTCACCATACTTTTTTTTTGGCAGTTGGACGGAGCAACTGCCATTCACTAGGTGCATTTTGAAAATAAAGAAACCCTTGTGAACCCCCCATCAGGAAATGGGTTAGTCCAAAACCCGCTCGGTTCTATCAGATTTCTACTACCTACTGTAAGTGACAGCAACATAGGATAAAAGTAATTTATGGTTCATTTTACTCTGAAAGAAACATACTCTTAATTGTATATGTTTACATATATTTAAAATTTCCGCTCTGGACAACTGCTTCAGATTTTCTCCACTTAAAGGGAAGGTTCAAGCAAAATAAAAAAATGAGTTTCACTTACCTGGGGCTTCTACCAGCCCCATGCAGCCATCCTGTGCCCTCGTAGTCACTCACTGCTGGCAGCTTGCCCCCGCTAGTCCCCCGCTGGCAGCTTGCCGACCTCGGAGGTCGGCGGGCCGCATTGCGTACATTTTTACGCATTCCCGCTAGTGCAGGAACATTAACATACATTTTTACGCATTACTGGTTCAATTTACGCATTAAACCAGTAATGCGTAAAAATGTATGTGTTAATGTTCCTGCACTAGCGGGAATGCGTAAAAATGTACGCAATGCGGCCCGCCGACCTCCGAGGTCGGCAAGCTGCCAGCGGGGGACTGGAGCAGCAGTGAGTGACTACAAGGGCACAGGATGGCTGCATGGGGCTGGGAGAAGCCCCAGGTAAGTGAAACTCATTTTTTTTATTTTGCTTGAACCTTCCCTTTAAAACTGTCCCGATAAATAAGCCATTGTAGTGGCAGCAGGGATGTCCAGTGCAGCTATCCGTCTCATTCGTGCCTGCTGGGAAATGGCAGAATTAGTACCAAGCCTGCCACATCAGCCCCATATTGCCAATATCACAGCACGAAGGACTGCATGGCAACCCTTTGAACCATTTTTATTTTCTGCTCGTGTGATGCTGGAAATGTGCACCAGCTAGACCTGAAATTGATTTTGGTGTAAAATCACCACACAGTAGTTTTAGATATAAAACACTTAATCCCATGATCCTGATGTCATAACGGAAAACTACTTAGCCATAAAGAAGATAAGGTAAAGTGAAACCGCACACAATTTATTACAATAGAACACCACACAGGACTGGAACTGTGACATTGAAAAGGACATTAATACTAACCTTCTGCGCAGGGCACTACTATGAGGGCTCTATCAATAAAAACCGTGTTTGTGAGATGCTGGGCCACACCAACACTGGAAGGCTCACGGTACTTAATGTAACATACTTTGGAGGAGAAAGCAAGAGGCGCATTTCTGAAAAGGAAAAAGAAGAGACACTTTAGCACATAATTTACCTTATACATACAGCGCTTTACAAGTAAAGGTGAACTACATGTAAAAGACATCTCAGAGAGAGACTAATTACTAATTACTGAAAACTTTGAAAAGCAAATCTGAAGCTAAAAAATGTCCGTAGTAACATTATTATTACTGTATTTTTTGGACTATAAGACTCACTTTTTCTCACCCAAAAAGTGGTGAAAAAAAGTAACCACTAGCTTTAAAGAGACTCTGTAATAAAAAAAACCTCCCCTTGGGGTACTTCCCTTGGGAGGGGGAAGCCTCAATGTCCCAATGAGGCTTCCCCCATCTCTGTAGCTGCAGGCAATCCAGCGCTGGGCCCCCCGAAGCGTCCCGCAATCCTGGCTCGACAAGCCTTGCTATATTTACCTTTTCTGGCTCCAGCGGGGGCGCTGTTGCGGCTTTCGGCACAGAAATAGCCGATCTCTGTCGGGTCCGCTCTACTACGCAGGTGCAGGAGACTTGCGCCTGCGCAGTAGAGCAGACCGACAGCAATTGGCCATTTCCGCCTATCTCCGAGCGGAGAGCAGATACTGCGCCTGCGCTGGAGCCGGGGAGGTAAATATTTACACCCCGCAGTTCAGAGGGGCACAGCGAGACCGCCGTGGGACGTAGGAGTAGGGCTGTGGAGTCAGTCCAAAAATCCACCGACTCAGACTCCTCAGTTTAGGATTCCACCGACTTCGACTCCTCTAATTTGCATATTACAATTTTATTGATTAACAGTATGTAACGTGAAATTCGTCTCTTAACCACTTCAGCACCACAGGGTTTTTTGCTTAAAAACCAGAGCAATTTTCACATTTCAGCGCTCCTCCCATTCATTCACCAATAACTATTGCTACTCATCAGATGTAAATGATCTATATCTTGTTTTTTTGCCACAAATTATGCTTTGTGAGGGTGATATTTGCTTTTAGTAATTATGCTATTACCTGTGCATTTTAAAGGGAAAAATTAGAAAAAAAAAGAAAAAATACACTATTTCTCCATTTCCATCCACTATAGTTTTCAAATAAACAATGTTACCATAGGTAAAACCCACACATTGTATTTGCTAATTTGTCCTGGTTATCTCAACATTTAAATAATGTTCCTAGTACAATGTATGGCGATAATATATTAGTTTCTGGTTTGTATTTTTTGTTTTCTCATTGTACTCTATCAGTAATTAAAAGCCCTTATCTTATTGATTAACAGTAATACACTCTCATGGCATACATATTTTAAAAGCTAAGTCCCTAGGGTAACTATGTATTCTCTTTTCAATGCTGTCACTTTTGTTTTTTTTACAAGTATTTATTTAGGGGTATAGAGTACATGAAAATAACAGTTTTCTTGCTTTTCATTCAGTTTTCCGATAAAAAAAATAAAAATCATATGACTTAGCCCTCAGTTGTCAAACAACACAAAATCTATTATCTCACTTGTCACGGTTAAACTGATACCCTATATACATAATCAGATAGCTTATTGGGCATACAGCACACTGTTTACCACAAGTACGCCTATCTACTCCCCTGAGCTTCAGATGAAGTTTTGTGGGGAGTAGATAAGTGTAGCAAGGGATTCAAAGTGGTTAACTGCCAACGCTTAGGAATTTTACAAGACAACTGAAGTGAGAAGGATATGTAGACTGCCATATTTATTCCCTTTAGACTAAAACTAGTCCTTGCTAAGAGTAAAAAAAAAAGGTACAAACCGGAACAAAGAACATCAGGCCCTAGGCAATGTAACTGTGGGTACATGTAAGAGTGATGTGCAGGTACTCTGCAGGGGAATGAGGAGATTCTTCCTCTATTACACATTCTTCATGCACAATCTGAACAAGGTTTATGGGTGACAGACAACACCTCTCTGTTCAATGTGCACAACATTCTCAGTGGATTCCCTGCAGCTCTGTGGGGAGTGCATATGTAGAGTATAGTACTACTGTGTAACAAAGTAAACCTGAGACAGATGAAATTAAAGTTTTATACATACCTGGGGCTTCCTCCAGCCCCATTCAGGCTAATCAGTCCCTCGCTGTCCTCCTCCGCCACCTGGATCTTCTGCTATGAGTCCAGGTACTTGAGCCAGTCTGGCATAGTGCGCATACACACACTCCACCGCCGGAAGCATACTACACCTGCGCAGCACTATTGCGCAGGTGCAGTATGCTCCTGGCTGTGGAAGCGGCACGTAGCCAGACTGTGCTGACTGGCTGAATTACCAGGACTCATAGCAGAAGATCCAGTTGGTGGAGGTGGAGGACAGCGAGGGACTGATTAGCCTGAAGGGGGCTGGAAGAAGCCCCAGGTATGTATAACACTTTTCTTTTCATCCGTCTCAGGTACCCTTTAATTTGTAGTCACCAAACCAAATTTTAACAACATATCAAATTATTTAATTTCATGAGCAAAGAGAGTGCATACATTTGCATAAATCAGAATCAACGCAGAATTATTTCCATCTCATTGACCATCTCTATTAGTGACACAGCTACACATCAGGCTTTATACTTACAGCATAGACGTTATTTAATATATATATATAAGAGATTCCTGTGTACACATCATATATACTGTACAGTCACAATCAGATATGTATATCTGACTTTAAAAATACGGGGACTGCTTTATTGAAGCAGCACAAGTAACTAATTTTGATTGGTTTATTTCATTTTTGTGGACTGAGCACAGCTATTACTGTATATATACACATTATTTTTAATGACTATTATCTGAGAAATAGAACATTTTATCATATTTTCTATTTTAATTACAGTTACAAATTCATTAGGAGTCGGAGCATTTTTTCCTGACTCCGACTCCAGGCACCCAAAATTGCTCCGACTCCACAGCCCTGCTTAGGAAGACGGGGGAAGTCTCGATAGGATCCGGAGGCTTCCCCCACCTGAGGCGAGTACCCCCCAGGGGAACTTTTTTTTAGTTACAGGTTTTCTTTACAATCCATTAGCTTAAAGTGAACCTGTTGTGAAAAAACGTGCCCCTAAGGGGGTACTTACCTCAGGAGGGGGAAGCCTCTGGACACTGATGAGGCTTCCGCCGTCCTCCAGCGCTGGGACTCCTGAAGATCTCCTTGTTGGCTGCTACTCAGTGTGCATACATGCGCACTAGGAGCAGTCCGCTTGGCTCCCGCGGAAATAGCTCAGCCTAATCTGGTCGGCTCTAACGCACAGGCGTCTGCGCAGTAGAGAGGAACCCGATCAGGCTCAGCTATTTCCCCGAGCGGGAAGCTGCTACTGCGCCTGTGTGCCACTGCAATGGAGATTGGTTTTGTTTGTATTTTGTCTGGGGATCCCAAGACAGGATCGGAGGAATCCAGAAGCTTCCCACCTCCAAGGTAAGTACTCCTCAGGGCCACCTTTTCCCTTACAGGTGTTCTATAAATCTGCTGTGGGAAACAGCTGCGACTAGACTTTTCTGCCTCTTTATAAATATCATTTGTAGCTAGGCGTGTTAGTAATATAGCTGGATTTTTATTGCACGTAAATGGCGATCAAGGCTGGCGGGTGGGGTGCCATCACGCTGAAAGAGACTTCATGCTCAATGTATCCTTGTGCCAGGAAAGCGCCTGTCCTTTCCTCACTCACAACATTTCCTTCCACAGGTTTTGACACAATCATAAATTATTTTTAAATTCCTAATTACCTCAGACATACTCCCAGGGCAGTTTCTAGTTCCGACCCAGCATAGGTTGCCAGAAAGCCCCCCCAAGTATAGGTTGCCAAAGAGTTGTCAACTCCCTATAGTACAGATTGCCAAAAGTCCACCCCCATACCATGTTTCCCCCGAAAATAGGACGCTGTCTTATATTAATTTTTCCTTCAAATTATGTGCTAGGGCTTATTTTTGGGGAGCTCATATTTTGTGGAGGTAACCAGATCCCCCTGTATATAGCCAATGTATATAGTCAGACCCCCCAGTATAGCCAGTGTATATAGTCAGATCCTCCATATAGCCAGTGTATATAGCCAGACCCCCCCATATAGCCAGTCAGACCCCCCTGTATAGCCAGTGTATATAGTCAGACCCCCCTGTATAGCCAGTGTATATAGTCAGATCCCCCATATAGCCAGTGTATATAGTCAGACCCCCCATATAGCCAGTGTATATAGTCAGACCCCCCTGTATAGCCAGTGTATATAGTCAGACCCCCCCCCCATATAGCCAGTGTATATAGTCAGACCCCCCCCCCCCATATAGCCAGACCCCCCCATATAGCCAGTGTATATAGTCAGATCCTCCATATAGCCAGTGTATATAGTCAGACCCCCCCCCCATATAGCCAGTGTATATAGTCAGACCCCCCAGTATAGCCAGTGTATATAGTCATATCCTCCATATAGCCAGTGTATATAGTCAGACCCCCCCATATAGCCAGTCAGACCCCCCTGTATAGCCAGTGTATATAGTCAGACCCCCCTGTATAGCCAGTGTATATAGTCAGACCCCCCCATATAGCCAGTGTATATAGTCAGCCCCCCTTATATAGCCAGTGTATATAGTCAGCCCCCCTTATATAGCCAGTGTATATAGTCAGACCCCCCTGTATAGCCAGTGTATATAGTCAGACCCCCCCCCCATATAGCCAGTGTATATAGTCAGACCCCCCCCCCATATAGCCAGTGTATATAGTCAGACCCCCCCATATAGCCAGTGTATATAGTCAGCCCCCCTTATATAGCCAGTGTATATAGTCAGACCCCCCCTGTATAGCCAGTGTATATAGTCAGACCCCCCACATAGCCAGTGTTTATAGTCAGACCCCCCGGTATAGCCAGTGTATATAGTCAGACCCCCCCCCCACCTTACCTAATCTGCTCCTGGCCCCCACCTTAAAGTCCAGATCCCTCTTCAGTTTATGCCGGTATAGCAGTGCACGCATCAGTGGAGACTTGCAGCAAAAACAGCTACGGTAATGTATCCAGAAACAGCGCTGACAGGAAGCAAACTGAGGTCACTTCCTGTGTAGGGCGGAGCTGTCTCCCCATGGATGCACACAGCACCACACATCCCCAGCTGTCTCCCCATGGATGCACACAGCACCACACATCCCCAGCTGTCTCTCCATGGACGCACACAGCTCCACACATCCCCAGCTGTCTCTCCATGGACTCGCACAGCTCCACACATCCCCAGCTGTCTCTCCATGGATGCTCACATCCCCAGCTGTCTCTCCATGGAAGCACACAGCACCACACATCCCCAGCTGTCTCTCCATGGATGCACACAGCACCACACATCCCCAGCTGTCTCTCCATGGATGCACACAGCACCACACATCCCCAGCTGTCTCTCCATGGATGCACACAGCACTACACATCCCCAGCTATCTCTCCATGGATGCACACAGCACCACACATCCCCAACTGTCTCCCAATGGATGCACACAGCACCACACATCCCCAGCTGTCTCTCCATGGATGTACACACATCCCCAGCTGTCTCTCCATGGATGTACACACATCCCCAGCTGTCTCTCCATGGATGTACACACATCCCCAGCTGTCTCTCCATGGATGTACACACATCCCCAGCTGTCTCTCCATGGATGTACACACATCCCCAGCTGTCTCTCCATGGATGTACACACATCCCCAGCTGTCTCTCCATGGATGTACACACATCCCCAGCTGTCTCTCCATGGATGTACACACATCCCCAGCTGTCTCTCCATGGATGTACACACATCCCCAGCTGTCTCTCCATGGATGTACACACATCCCCAGCTGTCTCTCCATGGATGTACACACATCCCCAGCTGTCTCTCCATGGATGTACACACATCCCCAGCTGTCTCTCCATGGACATGCACAGCACCACACATCCCCAGCTGTCTCCCCATGGATGCAAGTCTCCACACATTCCCAGCTGTCTCTCCATGGATGCGCACAGCACCACACATCCCCAGCTGTCTCTCCATGGATGCGCACAGCACCACACATCCCCAGCTGTCTCTCCATGGATGCGCACAGCACCAAACATTCCTAGCTGTCTCTCCATGGATGTGCAAAGCTTCACACATCCCCAGCTGTCTCTGCATGGATGCACACAGCTACACACATCCTCAGCTGTCTCTCCATGGATGCGCACAGCACCACACATCCCCAGCTGTCTCTCCATGGATGCGCACAGCTCCACACATCCCCAGCTGTCTCTCCATGGATGCGCACAGCTCCACACATCCCCAGCTGTCTCCACACATCCTCAGCTGTCTCTCCATGGATGCGCACAGCACCACACATCCCCAGCTGTCTCTCCATGGATGCACACAGCACCACACATTCCTAGCTGTCTCTCCATGGACGCGCACAGCACCACACATCCCCAGCTGTCTCTCCATGGACGCGCACAGCACCACACATCCCCAGCTGTCTCTCCACAGACGCGCACAGCACCACACATCCTCAACTGTCTCTCCATGGACGCGCACAGCACCACACATCCCCAGCTGTCTCTCCATGGACGCGCACAGCACCACACATCCCCAGCTGTCTCTCCATGGACGCGCACAGCACCACACATCCCCAGCTGACTCTCCATGGACGCGCACAGCACCACACATCCCCGGCTGTCTCTCCATGGATGCACAAGGCTCCACACTTCCGCAGCTGTCTCTCCATGGACGCACACAGCACCACACATCCCCAGCTGTCTCTCCATGGACGCGCACAGCACCACACATCCCCAGCTGTCTCCCCATGGATGCACACAGCACCACACATCCCCTGCTGTCTCTCCATGGACGCGCACAGCTCCACACATCCCCAGCTGTCTCCCCATGGATGCACACAGCACCACACATCCCCAGCTGTCTCCCCATGGATGCACACAGCACCACACATCCCCAGCTGTCTCCCCATGGACGCACACAGCTCCACACATCCCCAGCTGTCTCTCCATGGACTCGCACAGCTCCACACATCCCCAGCTGTCTCTCCATGGATGCTCACATCCCCAGCTGTCTCTCCATGGAAGCACACAGCACCACACATCCCCAGCTGTCTCTCCATGGATGCACACAGCACCACACATCCCCAGCTGTCTCTCCATGGATGCACACAGCACCACACATCCCCAGCTGTCTCTCCGTGGATGCACACATCCCCAGCTGTCTCTCCGTGGATGCACACATCCCCAGCTGTCTCTCCGTGGATGCACACATCCCCAGCTGTCTCTCCGTGGATGCACACATCCCCAGCTGTCTCTCCGTGGATGCACACATCCCCAGCTGTCTCTCCGTGGATGCACACATCCCCAGCTGTCTCTCCGTGGATGCACACATCCCCAGCTGTCTCTCCGTGGATGCACACATCCCCAGCTGTCTCTCCGTGGATGCACACATCCCCAGCTGTCTCTCCGTGGATGCACACATCCCCAGCTGTCTCTCCGTGGATGCACACATCCCCAGCTGTCTCTCCGTGGATGCACACATCCCCAGCTGTCTCTCCGTGGATGCACACATCCCCAGCTGTCTCTCCGTGGATGCACACATCCCCAGCTGTCTCTCCGTGGATGCACACATCCCCAGCTGTCTCTCCATGGATGCACACAACACCACACACCCCCAGCTGTCTCTCCATGGATGCACACATCCCCAGCTGTCTCTCCATGGATGCACACAGCACCACACATCCCCAGCTGTCTCTCCATGGATGCACACATCCCCAGCTGTCTCTCCATGGATGCACACATCCCCAGCTGTCTCTCCATGGATGCACACATCCCCAGCTGTCTCTCCATGGATGCACACATCCCCAGCTGTCTCTCCATGGATGCACACATCCCCAGCTGTCTCTCCATGGATGCACACATCCCCAGCTGTCTCTCCATGGATGCACACAACACCACACACCCCCAGCTGTCTCTCCATGGATGCACACATCCCCAGCTGTCTCTCCATGGATGCACACAGCACCACACATCCCCAGCGGTCTCTCCATGGATGCTCAGTTGCACACAACGCTCCATGGATAAAGGCAGCGCAGGTCACCTCTGCAGGCCTCCCTCCCCCAGCACACAGGCACTCACTCGGGTGGGTAGAGGCGCAGCTCCTCCACGTCCCCCAGGAAGGAGAAGAGGGTCCGCATCTGCTCGCTGGTGACGGCGGCGGACAGGTTGGTGACCTGAATGACGGTGGTGGTGGCGCCGCTACTCATGGCGGGAGAGGAGCCGGCGATCCCGGTAGCTGAAAGGACACCGGAGCGCTCCCGCCTCAGTGCTGCCACCAACAAGCTGAAGCAGGTCCGCGGATAGAGCACGGAGGGAAAAGGCAGCATGGCAGACGGCTCCCTCTAGCGGCAGAACTCCGCAGCGCCTGGTGTCCTGTGTGCTGCTGTTAGTGTGGAAAACTCACTTCCGGCAGCCAGAGACTGTACGCTGCAGGGGCGCCTGTATCTGGCAGCTCTGTCTCCTCTAGTGCTGCTATGAGGGCTTTTCGCTCTCTAGCCCCTCATGGGCCCATATGCAAATAATTTTTTCACCTCCCAAGAGATAAGTTTCATCCTTTCTTTAAACTAAATTTTCAGCATTTTACAATTGAAAAAGTACCCAAAAGTTAGTGAAAAAGTGCTATCATATTTATTTTGAGTATTTTCTTTCTTGCTGGTGGCTTAAGAGGCATTTTATTACACGTTGAGAAAATATCACCTTGGAGAAAACTCAGGAGAAAAAGTTAATTTTAGGGGGGCATAACTAGACTTAATAGACCCCCCCCCCCCTGCAAAAATGATAGCATTGGGCCCCCTTGGTCCCCAAACCCCATGAAGGTCATGCAATTGGGAGCCAGCGAATGGCAACAGAGAGTCTTCTGCTGAGAAGAAGCGTGTAAAAGCAAGCAGGAAAAAAATTTCAGACGCTCTCTCTACTTGTTAACCACTTAAGGACGGTGGCACTATAGAGCTCTGTGTAAAATCTGCCTCCTCATCGAACCAGCCATATTGGACGTGAATCTGACTTCAGAAATGTTGGATGCTTATCCACGGGATACTAAAGAAAATGCCTGGGGTACTTCAGGACAACTCTGCCTATCTTCTTAAAGTGAGCACAAGGTGAAAATAAACTGAAGAGATAAACAATTTTATTTATCCTCCTACTCCTAAAAATGACTATTTTAAGTATCCCAGGGTTTATTTTATATTTAAACATTTACAAAGTAGGTTGAATGTTTTACTTTCTCTAATCAGTGGCAGCCTATTAACCTTCCTGGCGGTAAGCCGCGCAGGAGGTTTTCTCAAGCCCTGCTGGGCCGATTTGCTTAATTTTTTTTTTGCTGAACGCAGCTAGCACTTTGCTAGCTGCGTCAGCACACCGATCACCGCCACCCCGCGCCGATATCCGCTTCGCCGCAGAGGCCCCCCTCCCTTGGCCCCTGCGCTGCCTGGCCTATCAGCGCCAGGCAGCGCTAAGGGGTGGATCGGGACTCCCTTAGACGTCATGACGTCGGTGACGTCATCCCGCTCCCTCGCCATGGCGACGGGGGAAGCCCTCCAGGAAATCCCATTCTTTGAACGGGATTTCCTGATCACCGGAGGCGATCGGAGGGCCTGGGGGGATGCCGCTGAGAAGCGGCTATCATGTAGCGAGCCCTAGGCTCGCAACATGATTTAAAAAAAAAATCAAAAAAACGGCAGCGCTGCCCCCTGGCGGTTTTTAATAGACCGCCAGGAGGGTTAAGTTTCCTAGAGTTAGAAAAAGGTCAAAAGCTCATGTATTTTATCTCCCTCTGCACTCAGAAGTTGTATTCTGCCAGGAAAACTTTATGGCTGTTATTAGCTTATCAGTGATGTTTACTATATTTCTGACAAAGTACCAGACAAGAGAGAAGCTGTCACTTCCATGCCTAGAAATTAACTCTTTCAGACTGCAAAATAAATCACGTAAAAAAGGCTGGTTA